>NC_041051.1:29959984-30264984 GCF_900634775.1 Gouania willdenowi | reverse complement strand
ACTCTGAGCTTTAAAACACAGACTTTCTCTGTGTCTTAAATGATTTGGTTTTGTTTTGGGGGCCACACAAAATTGGACTGAGAGCCACATGTGGCCCACGGACCACCAGTTGCACATGTTAGCTTTAGAGTAACCTTTAGAGCAGACATGGGAGCCATATGCACAATGGCAATACACAAAATGACAATGAAATTATACAAAAGACCAACTCAAATTTTCAAAATGACTCCAAAAAACCACAAGATGACGACAAAAACAACAGAAAGACATACAGAGCAACATGAAATACACAAAATGACAATGAAAATACACAAAAGACAACTAAAATAATCAAAATGACTACAAAAATATATAAAATGTGAACAGGAATACACAAAACAGCAACAACAACAACACACACAATGACTCCATAAAAAAACCATAAAAATTACAACATAAACAGACCATAACCTTTTGTTGTTTCCTGTGTTAATGCTCAGATTGGTCTGTTTTCTAAATGCTCACATGAAAGTTGATCTTCTGATCTGATATAATCACATCTTTGTGAGATAAAAGTTGCTCTATTCTGATGTAGAGTCATCTTTGAAATACAAAATCACCAGAAGAAAATGTCACACTTTGTGTTTATTTCTGCTTCTTGTGGATAAAAAGTGATGCTGACCTGGTTTTTCCTCACAGTTTAGTTTCTAATTAAGGTTAACATGAATATCTAATGAAGGGAACATCTCGCTCTCTATAGAAGTCAGTAGAAGGAGAAACTGGGTGGGAATGACCCCGACAACGAACTACCTCGTCTTTACATCTCGCTCATACACAATGGACCACAAGGAAGGTTTCAATGAACTGGAAGTTTACAACCAGTTTGTTTGTGGCTGGATTTGTGAAGTAGCTGCTTTTATTCATAATGGACTCCATGTGGTTAAATCCAGGGTAAGAAGGCTAATTTTTCATAATTCATTTGTAGTATGAGTGTGCAACGCTGGTTTTTCAGAATCTGAGCTGAAAAATAGATCTGCACACTTAGATCAATGCAAATAAAACAATTAAGTTTAGTTTAATTTAATTTCCTGAATAAAGACGTGTGTTCTCCAGTCCCAGTCGTGTTAGAACAGCCAAACACATGCAGCGCTAACGTCAACCATCGCTGTGGGCTAAAACGTTTCCTGCGGTGGCTTGTTCTTCCATCATGGTGGAGGGTAATACATCACGTGACCTGTGAGGTCATGTGGCATGGGTCTATAGGTTGAGAAACGCTGCCGTAGAAGGTTTGAAAGGTAACGTTGTGTGAGGAACTCACCCAGAAGTAGTCGCAGTAGCTCCATTCGTTGGGCTTGAGAAGCTGCTGCTCGGGACCTTCTCCAGGCAGAGGGAACGTCACGCCGTTGATCTGGAGCAGAAAACAAGAGAGGAGACACACAGAGAGGTGAGACCGAGGCCTGAGAGGAGCTCTTTTTTTGTTTTCTTCCTTTTGTGTTTGTCAAACTGAAGCGATGAAAGAATGTGAGGTGTTGGCAGATAAACACAGCCAGGGCTGAGCCTGAATACAGACTCCATGCTCCGTCGCGTCTTCAATTACTCTCAGGGCAGCAATTATGTAATGTTCAGCATCTGTGGGGCCCTCCCTGCTGGCACACACACACACACACACACACACACACACACACACACACACACACACACACACACACACACACACACACACACACACACACACACACACACACACCACGCCGCGCTGTCACACTGACTGAGGAGGACCATGAAGCATCGAGCAGCTTCTCCAGGAGACTCTACACGCTTTGTCGCTCTCGGCGTTCACATAAAAGCATGAGCTCAGCGTTTTGTCAGCGTAGAACTTTTCATGCTGGTGTTTAAAACGACCTGGACACCAGTCAGTTTCTTTCTTTCATCAACTCACACAGACGACTAGATTCACTAACATAATCATGTTTCAATCACCCTGATCCATGTAAAGCTACAAGAACGTTTGGGGTTCTCTGCCTCCTCCACAGCAGAACGCTCCAGACGCTAAAGACATATTTCTCACCTACAGTTCAGAGTCTAGAGGTGGGGGTTTGACCCCCCCCCCCACTTCTTCACTATTTGCTGGTCTTGTGATCACCAGCAGCATGACTTCATGGGCCTTTGTTCTCTTCTGTTTCCTGTTCCAACAATGGCCACGTTTACATGGGAGCTTTAATTCCTCTTTAAAGCAGAATAAAAGTCAATTCTTCTTTAAATTGACCTTGTAAACACTTAATTCCTAATGCTAATTGAATTCCGAATTAAACCTAATTCTAAATTAGGTGGCTGGTTTATTCCGTTTTTAATTCCGGATTAAATAATTCCTCTTTTTTGTAAACCTAAAGGCTCTTTAAGTTAATTCCAGTCGTTTTGCGCATGCGCCACTTTCGGCGATGACGCCCGGACTAGAGCCAACATCATATTATAATGATGATAATAAGATAAGAACCTTAAAAGACTTGAATCTATTGAAAAAAGGGGATGGACGGAGGCATAAATGTGCGGAAATCAACACGGACACATGGACTTATTAAACACGAGATCAGCAAACGGAGCTGGAGCTTCACGGGCCGAGTGATACTAAAACCCAGAGATGGAGGAAATACGTTCCCATACTGCTGCACAGGCTGTAATATCACTAAGTTGATCATTTTACCTGTTGTTAGAGCTACTATCGTTACCAGGGAGCAACTATTTATTTTACCGGTGATTATTTATTAAAGTGTGTTATTGTTGAGCTGCTGCTTCAAAACTACAATCAAATTAAAGGTGAAAACAGTTCTCATGTGTTGTGTTCTGTGTTACAGTCGACAATAAAATATTTGTTGTGTGTTTTTCCCGATAGTCGTGATACGTCACATTCGCCCACTGTCCAATCAGAGCCTTTCCAACCCCCAGACCTAAAGCGGAATTAACTAAAGCCAAATAAGCTGGTTTACCATGTAAACCTCTGAATGATTTCATTCAGAATAACTAATTCCCCCCGCCCGCCATCTCCTTTCCTATCCACTTTTCTTTAACCCCCAGATGTGTTTAAGTGGGGGCCATGATAAGGAATGTTTCAATTCTCTAAAAGCGAAGGAAAGGAGACTCAATGTTTCCTTTGTAACCTCCTTTAGCCTCGGAAACATTGCTGCATCCATTACCAAAGGAGACCACATAATGCTGACCCACAATTCCTTGCGATGACAACATTTAAAGGGACCCACTCATCCGAGCGGACCAAAGATTCACAGTGTGTGACCTCACAATCCTCCTGCGTTTTTCTGCTGTTTGTTTTTGACTGAAGAAAAAAGTTTTCACAACAAAATAAGTCCCTCGCTCTGTCCGCACTAACACACCAACACTCCAGGGGGCGTTTTAAACAATAACAGACACTGACCTACACTCCAGCACCTTTGGGATGACCTGGAACCAGGCCTTGTTGTCTAACATCAGTGCCTGACCTCGTCAATGCTCCATAGACCGAATGAAATACTCACAGTGGAAGCTGTTAGAGCGGCTATTCTTTTGTCCTTCTGTGTATTTTTGTGGTTTGGTTTGTGTTTTTTGTAATCTTTTTGTGTATTCTTCTGTAATTTTGTTTATTTTTTTTGTAATTTTATTATTGGTTTGTGTATTTTTATTATTGTTTTTTCATTACTGTAATCTTTTTTGTGTATTTTACTGCAATGTGTAATTGTGTATTTTTGGCAACCAATTGCCCTTTTAATATTTATATTGTGCATTGCATTATATTGGTTTTTTTTTCATATATATAAAAGTTTAGCATTGATTCTTATTTTTATTTAATGCACCTATTGTTGTTATAAATTTAAGTTGCATATTTATCATATGTTTTGTTTATTTATAATGTGCAATAAGTATAATAATGTGAATAAATATTCAGGTACAAAATGCATTGAAATATAATTTATGGGCAACTAGCGACCCAGGGACCACATGTAGCCCTCAGACTAATTATGTGTGGCCCCCAAGTAAACAACCACAACAAAAGGGGAAAATATACAAATCCAATCCAATCCAATTTATTTATAAAGTACTATTAAAAACAACTCAGTTGACCAAATAACATCAATAAATACCCAGAATGACTAAATAAAGATTCAAAACAACAACTAAAAGACACAAAATGACAATAAAATAAGCAAAACAGCAACAACATTGAAAAGTATGGCTTGAAAAACATAAAAAACCCTCAAACATACACAAAATGACTCAAAAAACACATTAAACAACAACAACACACACACAAAACAAGAACATAACTATAGAAAATGAGAATAAATTATGCAAAACTGCAAGAAAAAACCCCACAAATCCTTGTGTTTCAGGCTAAGGGATCACACTTAGGTCATTTCTGTGCCCCACAGTAAAGTAAACAGAATGAATGGACACTTCCTGTTTATCTGTGGTGTGACATAACGTATTGAATCAATGATGAAATATGTGAAGCGTGTGTTAAAGTCGGACAGATGATTGCTGACATGACGTCAGCCTCAGTGAGATTTATTACGACCTCTTCACACTTCATCCAAACGTTCCCAATAAACAGATGCTTCCTTTTTTTTTTCAAATGTTATATAAGCGCTGAAAACACAGACGGCGCTCGTCAGGGACAGAAACAAAGAAAAAAACGTGACAGTGTTCATTTTCTGCCTCACAGATCCACATTCATCACAGCTGTTGTTTATCGGCATCTCACGTCTCGCCCCAAATGAGAACATTCGTCTCCACAAATCCTGTCCGGCTAACTTATACTGTGCGTGTCTCCATGACGAGCAGCTAACGCAGGAGCTGCTGAAGACTGGGAGTGAATTATGATTTACCTCAGTGACACAGTGTGGAATGAAAACTCCCGAGGGCACGTTTGAAGTCTGGCGCACTAACTCGCAGCCCAAACTACATCAAAGGCACATCAAAGGAAGCAGATTTGTTGAGTAAATGGGACGATTTGTCCTCACTCAGCTTTTCTAAACATTCGTCCTCACCGACAGGGAGCAGGAAACACTCATTTCATCACTCGCTTAACTAACTTAATGACATTTTGCCTCATTTCTGACTAAAACTATTCAACTGATCAAAGATTTAAGGATTTAAGGGTGAAAACGGGATCAAATATAAAGAGAGGAGAACATAGTAATCAACACTTTATAAGCATCTGATAAACGAGGCAAAGGTTTCCTAATGAGTTATTGATGACATCAATGCTGCTGATCTGGTGCAAAACATTGATTTCTTTTTCGAATAGGAAAGACAAAAACTGATGATGAAACCTTTGCTTGCTTTAAAGCAGGGGCGTCAAACTCAGTTTAGCTCAGGGGCCAAATATGGAGCAGTTTGATCTCAAGAGGGCCACAGATTTCATGCTGGAAAACAAGTCATTTCAATAGTATTGTGCCCTAGTTTACACTTCTACATATACAGTACAAAAAATACAAAATGTGTGAGAAACTGACAATATCCTGCAAGCAATAAGTGATCATTTTGAGTCCCAACAGGGTCTTCACTTTAATTCTTGAATCTGAAGTTTTTTTCAACAGTTTAACGCTAAAAATGACTGTAAATATAAACACTGGGAGTGTTGAGTTTACACAATGATTCATGATTCCTTTGTAATTTTCACGTTCTCCAGCGGGCCACTTTGGATGCCCCAAAGGGCCGGTTTTGACCCCCGAGTCATGAATTTGACACTTGTGCTTTAAAGTCTGGCTGAGATCAGACCAGCGGCCACATGCAGCCCTTGGTTTAGTGTTGTAAACTCACAAAATGAGGGAAAACTACACAAAACAATAGCAAAAAATAGGCAAAAAATAATAAACAAATAAAACAGCATAAACACAAAATGACTCCAAAAGCATCTACAATTACAGAAAAAACTAAAATAATACAAAATACACAAAAAATACAAAAAAAAAAAAGACAAAAACAACAAAAACAGCATAAACACACATAATGACCCCGAAAGCATCTAATTACAGAAAAATACATAAAAAGACAACAAATATACAATTACTCAAAAAACACAGCCGAGTAAAAATAAAAACACTGAAAAATATTGGAAATAACAACAAAAAGACACAAAATTACAGAAAAATGCACAACAGGACAATAATTTTACACAAATATAGTTAAAAAACACACAAGACGACTACAAATGTACACAAAATCACTGAAAAATACACAAAACGATACCAAAAATACACATAAATGTATTGATGCTCATATTGGTAATTATTCTAATGCTGACATGAATGTTGATAATGTAAATTTTCAGGGGATTTTTGCTGTTTTTTTGTTTATTATTTCTAATTTTGTGCGTGCTTTTTGTTGTTTTGTGTATTTTTTTGTCTTAATTTGTGTATTTCTGTTCTCATTTCTTGTATTTTTGTATATTTTTGCAGTCATCTCATGTATTTTGGGTGTATCTTGGTAGCTTTTTGTGTATGTTTGTACATTTTTCTGTCTTTTTGTATGTTTTTGGAGTCATTTTGTGCATTTACTTTGTGTGGTGATCAAAATGAGTTTGGGGGCCTAATGTGGGACCACGACACAACATCAAACAATAGGCAGTCTATCAGGTTCCAAAAATGAGCACATTTTCAGAAAAATTAAGCCGACTACTGTTCAAAAGTGGAACAAAGGCCAAAGGACATATAATTAAAGAGTGAAAGAGGAAAATAATGATACACTGTCAACATTGTTTTGCTTCAGAACAACAGAACAAGCTTCCTGTTTCTCCTCATCATCACCATATTTCAGCTCATGCATCGTGGCTGTTGCTAAGCGATAAATTACTGACGGCGCCCTCACCACATCCACATCCCCAGAACAAAAACAACGTTGGATTCCCTCTCTTTATTCCCACTCCTGCCTTTGTCCTCCAAAGGCAACAAGTCAAAGTGAATCCACGTCAGGGTCGCTCTGAAGGTGAAGACAAGGTTGTGACATCAGAGTCCACATTGCAAGGGATGTGTGTGTGCGTCTCCATGACAACTGTTGAGGTTGTGTAACGTGAGGTGTGAGCAGAGTCGTCATCACATCTGCTTTGTCCTGTTTTTTTGGTTTTCAGAATCAGGACGCGTCCCTCCCGCCTTCTGCTCTCGTCCTGTGGCAGTGGTTTCCATTTCAACGCCCATTAATCACCGCCATCGCCTTTTGTCACCATGGAAACTGGACTTACTGCATCTCTCGCAGGTTCAATGGAGTTTTTTTTCCCCTCCCGTTCAGACTGACTGTTGTTGGAGCAGGTCGAGCAGAGCCCAAACCCACCTCTGTTTACCTCCCACGGTCACATTAAGACTTATATAACCACTGCTCCTGTTTGGACTCACATACACAAACACACTCTGCCTTTTTCAAACGGCCACCTGACCTGTGTCTCGTCCTTTCAGTGGGTGTCAACAATCAGGCAGCAGGTGAACATGTTGTCCTTAGAGTGGATTAGAAGCTGAAAAAATGGACAAACTGGAAGTTCTACACCACAAAGGGACATCAGCTTGCGTTTAAACCAGTTCTACACCAGAAAACCAAAAATATGTGCAAAAAAATACAAAATTTGCACAAGAAAAAAACGAAATTTCTGCGAGAAAAGACAAAATCCGGCAGCAGCTGAACATGTCCTCAGAGTAAAATAGAAGCTTGTGTTTAAACCAGTTCTACACCAGAAAAGACTAATTCTGTGCGAGAAGGACAACATTTATACAAGAAAAGGCAAAGTTTCTGTGAGAAAGACAAAATCAGCACGAGAAAAAACTAAATCTGTGCGAGTTAAGACAACATTTGGACAAGAAAAAACTGTATTTCTGCAAGAAAGACAAAATTTGTACAAGAAAAGAAAAAATCCCCACAATAAAAGACCGCTCATCGAACAAATCTCTCGCTGTGAAATCTCGCGAGACTATGTTTAATATCACGATATTTGAGCTGAGCATTTAGACTCCTGAAGCATAGAAAAGAAAAATGCAAATATTACCAAAATTTACCTTAATTAATGCATTCATTTGGGACGTCTAAAAGTTTGTTGGCAATTTACATCAACAATAAAATAGAACAGAATATATATAACCTTAAAAGAGCGGCTGTTCTGTCTCTGTGCGATTGCAGGGGCGGGTCTGTCTCTGTGCTGTCACAGGTGAGTCTCATTCCACTGATTACGTCCCCTGCACTATTTAAGCAGTGCTTGTTATGTTTGTTTGTTTGAGTTTTTTCGACTTTACTAGTTGCTAACTTCCATTTGTTTTGTTGTCTGTTTATTTTCTCCCTCGGTAACGTTGGTCATAAGAAATGAAATATTCACTAATGACGACATCGCGGCTAACGACAAGGTTTTGAACTGAACCTGCATCTTAGATCTTGTGTGTGCGTGTGTGTCGCGGTTTATCAAACGTGATGTAAGGATTGAGAAACCATGAGCGAGATGAAGAAGCCGACGAAGGTTCTGATGGACAGACATCATCATCATCATCATCATCATCATCATCATCATCAAGCAGTCGCTCTGATGTTGCAGTTCCGCCTCACACGGAGCAACAATTAGAGTCTGCTCTAAAAACGTCTGAAGCTCTACATCAGATCAGCTCCTCGGAGCAGAACATGGATGTTATCTGAAACCATGGCGTTAAATCCACATCACGCATCCCGTCGGTGGCACACCTGAGCACGGGAGTCCTTCATCCAGTATTCAGGGGAAACCCCCTTCCATTCTCGCTGCGTTCTAACTTGGAGACAATGAGGAGAAGGAGGAGAAGCCGACGCTCACTCACCGTGGTCTTGGTCTCCTTGACCTCCTTGATCTGCCTCCTGGCCGGGGACACGGAGCCGGGGGGCTGGGGGGCGAGACAGGACGGATCGTCAAAGCTCTCCTCAGTGTCAAAGCTGGCTTCCATCATCATCCCTCTCACCTCCTCCTGCTACTGCTGCTCTATTCTGGGAAAGCCTCACACTCTCCTCTCTGCCTTCAGTCTCACAGGCTGAGGGGGGGTCTAGGGGGAGGGGGAGGCTAGTGGAGGAGGAGGTGTTAGAAGGAGGAGAAAGAGGCGGGAGCCTGACGTAGTCTACCCTGGAGCTGCTGTCAGGTTGGAGGTGGAGAGGGACCCTCACCTGCTCCTTACATCCAACGATGCTCATGCAGAGGAGGGGGGGGGGGGATGTGGGGGGTGGGGGGGATGAAAGGTGAGAAGAAGAAGAGCAGAGCAGAGGGAGGGGGAGGAGGGAGGAGGCTTTGTTTACATGAGGGAGGAGGCGGCGAGATGGAAACGGATGAATGATTGTCTCTAAAGCGACTAATTACCACAAGGGAGGAGGAAGGGGGGAGGGGCCACAGGCAGCCAATGAGGAGCAGGAAAGGGTTACAAAGGAGGGAAAATCACCTGAGACTGAAGGACCAAATAAATAACATCAAACCTGCCCATCAGTGACACACGGGGTCAGAATCAGGTTTACGAGCATGTGAAGCGACCAGGATTGGGGTCAATTACATTTTTCAATTACAATTATGTCTTCAATTTGTATTTTGTTGACCTTTTTTATTTTTCAATAACTATTATCATTTTCCCCCTGAAAATGAATTACATTTACATTCTCAATTACTAAGGTAAATTACAATTAATCACAATTACTGATCCTTTAATAAATGAGCTCAAAAAATGTTTTTGTGTTAGCTTTCTGTTAGCATATCTTATGATAAGTCAGTTATGATCCATGTCTTAAGTCAGATGTAAAATACACTAAAAAATATCATCTAATTCATTATCCAGGAAAATATAGGTTTTATTATTATTTGCCTCGAAATATATTGCATTTTTGGAATGTACTAAGAGTAAAAAATACAATTTAAAGTTACTAATTCAGTTTCAAAACAGTCAGTTCAATTTCAAGTTGTTACTTTCAAAAACAAAATACCAACCATTCAAATTCAGTTTCTCGTGGCTCAAACCTGAGCAAATACGGATCATTTTAACACATTTAAACAGAGCTTTGAAAAGCTCCAAACAACAGGAAAAACCCTCAGTTTGGATTTTCAGGAAGAAACGAAGCGATTCAGTGACTCAATGAGTCATGAACCTTTATTAAATGTGGTCACGGTTCTTGTTTCATCAGTGTGACTCCTCTGACACCGTCTACACGTCACTTTTTATGGTTGTTTTTACTCTAACACATGCTGCAGTTGAAGTAAAAACCGTAAAAATCTGTCGCTGAACGACGCAAACCAAACTTTATAGGGAAACAAACCCTGTTTGAGGTTAAAATGAGCTAAAGAGAAGTGCTGTGAAGGCACCATTATTTAAAAAGAGTAACAAATCAAATGGTGTCGGTGTATTTGTAGGTCTAACACTAACACACACACACACACACCCTCCAAACTCACCGTCCCTGTACCAAACATGGCAGCGCAGAACGTAAAGTCCTGATTCTCCTGCAGGTTCAGGGTTCCAGGCTGTTCTCCACCTTTCTGACACGGTCCTATCTATCAGCCTGTTTGACTGGACTGTGCTTCCCACACGGCTCTGCTGGGACCAGTACAGTCTGACCTCATCGTAGCAGTCATGTGTTCTGGCACACGCCTAACGTTGGCCCAGGTTCATACATACAGACAGCAGGCGTCGCCCTGCGCGCTTTCCTTCATAGAAACATGGTTCATTCTTCTTCCTAGCACGATGTACAATTCATTTTGGTTCTGGCTGCAGATGGTTTGCTTTGATCCTCAGGGAGACGGGGATGAAAAATATGGACATTTTCCAAGATTTCGAAACTCCTGCATGCTTGAGGGCAGTGGTTCTCAAGCTTTTTTTTGGCTCAAGTACCCCCTTCCTCTGACTACAGCATTTTGCTCAGACTATTATGAAAAAACAACAATAGAGCATAAATATGGAATGAATGAGTGATAACACATTTTCTAAAAAATCTCATTTTGCAAATAAGTGGAAAGAAACAGTATTTAGTGCATCCAGTTTATATTTTATCATTTCCAGTCATCTCCTGCCTTGTGTGGGACCAAAACTGAACCTTGTATTATCAGTTCATGTTCTTATCAAGACAATTTCCATTATCATCATTATTATTATTATCATAATTTTCCACTTTCTCTTTCTCTCTGGTACCCCTGTGCCATCACATACCACCACTTGAGAAACACTGTTTTAGGGTGTATTCACACCGGTGGGCGGAGAGCAGGTGAGAATTTGATCACCTTGGTTCTGCTCTAAACAACCTCTGATCCAGTTCCATGAGCTAACCACTAGAAGGGCCCGTTACTGCTAGTCAGAAAAACACAAACCCAGAGATGAGGCTCTCAACAATGGGTCAAAGCGAGCGCTACAGAGGGCACAGAAACTTCTTCCTTCCCCGTTTGTTCTTTACCAACGTTCAACAATGGAGCAGCAACAAGTTGCCGTGCTTTTAGTGGTTTTAAAGCCCTGTTTTGCACCGTTGCTGACTCTACTGATCTCTCACCATCCTGTGTGCTCCACCACATCGCCGATACTTCCTGTGTTTGACCCTCTGCGGGAGCGGTTGCGTTTACAGCGCACCTGATCACTCTAGACTTCGATTGGAAACGCTCCTAGACCCACACACACAATCCCTCTAGACTTTGTTTGCATGTTCACACCGTCCAAACGAGGCGGACTATCCAAGCAAATGAATCCTAGAGTGTTTTAGGATCCGTCGGTATGAATACTACCTCAGATACTGCGCTGGTGCCTAACAGCTAATTGTAAAGACTAGCTCTCCGGGAGCATCGGCTCATTTACCAAATTATTCCAGTTTGATCTCTTTTCAGGGCCTTCAGATTGGTTTAAAGTTTTGTTAAATACCAAGAAAAAATAATGATGGACAATGATGGGGTTTGGATGATGTGTGGGACCTATAACTATATAATAATAGCAATTTTTAACTTTGCGACTCAATGATTTGTGTCTAAAATTTGAAGCAAAACCTTGAGATTTGTTCTGTAATGTCAACTTAAGCATTTCCACCACAGTTTTAAAGAAAGACACCCTCCTATCCTACCATTTTGGCTCAGAACAAGTAAAGTTGTGCTTTTATCTCCTGGCAGTTGTAGTCCAGTTTAAATCGATGTATAATGTGCACTTATTGATCAAACATTCAGACTAAATCTTTGTTCCTGTCTGTTTTTCTACATTGCTTCTGTCACAGCTCCAATAGCCACTGGATGCAGCCGTTAACCATTCAGTTAAGAAGGACATGATGCTTTTTTTAAGACAAACCTGTTTGTACACGCCTGCTTTCCTCAGAGGGACCGTTTCTGTGGACGACAGAAGAAAAGCACAAAGTTTAAAGAGCATTTCAAGGCTTTACATTACGATAATAAACAAGTAATAATAAACAAGTCAAGAACTGCTCCAGGAAAAATCCAGAAACAGAAAATTTGCACATTTACCAAAAGAATTGGACATTTTAAATAAAATATACACTTTATTTTAGTCTTCAAATGAGGACATGGGTTTCTCACTCCTAGATACATAAACATCCATGAGGATTTCTTCAATTTTTGCTGTATTTTCACACCTTGTTCCACGTTTGAACCCACATTGTGAAGGTTTATTTATGCCCGTGGCCTTCAGTGCTATCGTCCTCAGGCTTCGTAATAGCTCTTCATTGCTGTGGGTTTATGAGCTGTCCGCTCATCGTATATCACATCAGCGCATCTTCAGCTTAGGTTCAACACGTGAGTCGGTGGAGCGCGGGCGAGCGCCAGGACCGAGGACACTGGTCGGAGATGGACGCCTCGAGGACGAGGAGGCAGAGACATAAATAGAGACGACGGTCATTGTTTTTACTGCAAGCGTCTCCGTTAGAATCAGAGGAACTGAGAGTTAAATGCTTGACAGAGGTCGGTCAAGTAGAAAATAATCAGAAAAGTAAGTGAAGAGTGATGATTCAGATACTAATTAATTATTCTGTTTACACAGGCTGTGACACTAGACATCGGGCATAACCGGTGGCCATTGTAATTAAATTGTGCGGCCCAAAAAACAAAATACACATAATGGTCAACAAAAATGAAAAAAAAAATGCTCAGAATGACTTAAAAAACACACAGAATTTCAACAATTTTTAAGAAAAATTACAACAATGACACAAAAAATGCACAAAATGACTCAAAAACCACAGAAATTCAACAAAAATATCAAATTCATAAAATGACAACAAACACACACAAAATGACTCACACACACAATGTAAAAATAATAATAAATAAATAACAACAATGACACAGGCACAAAAAGACTTAAAAAAAACACATAGAATTTCAACAAAAATATCAAAAATTGACAAAAAATTCAAAAAATGACAACAATTACACAGAACTTGTACAAAACAACTCCAAAAACATGCAGAATTTCCAAAAAAATACAAAAGATTATGAGAAATTTCACAAAATGACAACAATGACACAAAACGACTCCGAAAACACACATAATTTCAACAGAAAATACTAAAATTGACAACAACACACAAAACACACAAAACACAGAATTTTAACAAAAATGACCAAATTCCCAAAATGATAACAAAACCACACAAAATGACTCCACAACATAAAAAATGTTGTGAAAACGACAACAAAAGGACAACACAAATACACAAAGTAACAACAAAAATACAAAATGCTTCCAAAAATTCCAAAATGGCTTCAGAAATACACAAAATGAATGCAAAAACATTCATTTCAACAAGATGACAGAAACATATCTAAATTTACAAAATGTCAACACAATGACGTTGACATTATTTTATAATGTTGCCTTTGAATCAGACAATGATTATTTCTGTGACCCCAGCTGTGATAAAGTTGCCCATCCCTGGTATACATAATATAAGTGATGATGTTTTATTGTGTCGACTGTTTTCATGTCATATTTAAAGTGACAAATGATTGACATCCTCAGCTACTGACAGCCGTCCGACGCCCTCAGAGAGCGTTCAGAAGCTGTGTTGGCGTGTCAGCTGTTGAGAAGCGTGGGCTCAGTCTGAGTCTGTCATCCAGCAGCATCGTTCTGCTCGTACCTCACACCCAAACCTTTCCAGTCAGAGGATCTGAATGTCTGCAGAAACTCCCACACTCCAGTGTTTGGGTCACATGGCAGCAGGAAGAAGAAAAGCATCTGCTATCGCACAGAGATACTGTATGTACAGTGAGAATGCAGCATAATGAGCCGCTCGTCTCCTCTAGGGCTGACCGCGATAATTACGCAGGGATTTTCTTCTGGGAAGTCTCCTGGAAATAAAGTCTGATTCATCCAAAGGAGCCTGAGCTTAGTATGCTAAGAAGATTAGAGCCCATGATGAATGATCGCTAACAGGATTAATCTGTTTTAACAGGATACATTCTGACAATCTAAGGCTGTGTCCACACACACACACACACACACACACACGCACACGCACACGCACACGCACACACACACACACACACACACACACACACACACACACACACACACACACACAGTTCCACATCTGTGAAGGAAAAGCAACTAAAACACAGCACGTACTTAAATTACAAACTGAAGGGGAGGAATGCATATTGTTGAGTATCGTTGCTGTGTCAAGGATTGAGTATTGTTACTAAGTCATAGTTTGAGTATTGTTGCAGAGTCATGATTTGAATACTGTTACTGAATCATGATTTGATTATTGTTGCTAAGTCGTGGTTTGAGTACTGCTGCTGAATCATGATTTGAATGTTGTTACCGAATCATGGTCTGAGTCATGTTGCTGAGCCGTGGTTTGAGTATTGTTGCTAAGTCATGTTTTGAGTATTGTTGCTGAGTCATGGTTTCAGTGTTGTTGCTGAGTTGTGATTTGAGTGTTGTTGCTGAGTCATGGTTTGAGTACTGTTGTTCAACCATAGTGTTTGGGTATTATTGCTGAGTCATGATTTGAATATTGTTGCTGACTAGTGGTTCTAGTATTGTTGCTGAGTTGTGGTTTGAGTGTTCTTGCCGAGTAATGGTTTGAGATTTGTTGTTGAGTCATGGTTTTAATATTGTTGCAAAGTCATGATTTGAGCATTGTTGCTGAGTCGTGGCTTGAGTATTGCTGGAGAGTCATGCTTTGAGATTTGTTGTTGAGTCATGGTTTGATTCTCGCTGCAACATGGTGTGAGTACTGTTGCTGAGTCGGGGTTTGAGTGTTGCTGCTGAGTCACCGTTTGAGTATTGTTGCAGAGTCATGCTTTGAGATTTGTTGCTGAGCCTTGGTTTGGGTGTTGCTACGACGTGGTTTGAGCATTGTTGCTAAGTCGTAGTGTTTGAGTACTGTTGCTGAGTCATGGTTTGAGTGTTGTATTAAAAAAAGGGAATACACAACAATCTAAATGTCTTAAATTAATCAATCCCAGTGATTCCCAATCCTCACACTCACCCCCTTCTGTCCTCTGAATGCTGAGTCATGATCTGATGCTGGTTCCCGTCTCACATTGTGTTCAGATTTAGGAAAAAGAGGCTGAGTCTCACCATATGGCAAAGAGCTGAGTTGTGCCAGCGGTCTCTGAGGGGCGTCTGCAGACGAACAAGGATGACGCCATGTTGTTTCTGCAATCACACAAACAAGGGACACATTCATTATTTAATGTGAGCTCAACACGCAGGGCAGTGGAACAGAGACATTTTAACTTTCAAAAAGGTATAAACACGTAAACAACATCTTCTTCCCATGACTCAACACTTTATTCATCCAAATCTCAGCGTTTCCGTTCCCTCTTTGAGGATACAACGCTGCCTCATTAAAGGACATTGTGATAAACACAGTTACACACACCATCACGTTAAAACACTCAGTAGCAGCTTTTTGAAGCTGAGCTCCAGAGGAATTGTTTGCAGCATCAGCAGCACACGGACTCCTGACTTAAAAATAACTCCTGGCTGAGATTGCACGTTTGTGCTCACTTTGTGTGTTTATGTGTTTGTGTGTGTATGTCGCCAAAAATATTCTCGCTGCCCGAGTTGTCGTTGATGCATTTTGTCTCAAGAGAAACTGCAACAATAAGAAAAAAAAGGCCTGGAATTGTGCCTTTGAGCACAAACACACATGTGTGTTAAAAATGCAAAAACAAAAACACAAACAATGACAAATAACACAATAAACATCAAGCAAAATATACAGAATGGCAGAGAAATTTACAAAACAACAATAAAAATACACAATTGACTACAAAAACACACAAAATGACTACAAAAATAGCAGAACATTATTCAAAACACCATCAGAAATACACAAAAATTACCGATACACAAAATGACTCCAAAAACTGACAAATACACATTAAACATCAATCAAAAAACTAAAAATGGCTGAAAAATATACAAAGAACCAATAAAAAAAACAAAAATTGACTCCAAAAATATACAAAATGACAAAAAAAAAACACAAAAATACACAAAAACCTTTGTTCTTTCCTGTATTAATGTGCTGATTGGTCATTATTTTAAATTCAATCAGATTTTTTGTGTTGAATGCTGTGATAAAAGTTGCTCATATCTGTGTAGTGTATGTATCTGAGCACTGAAAGCCTATGTAATGTGTCTATATTTTTTGATAAAGTTCCAAAGCGGCGGTCTATACCTGCTCTGAGAAATGCGCTCATGGAGGACATGCACGTTTGCCATAATCAGATTAAAGTGGATCGAATCTGCAGGTTTTCAAATGAAAGCTTAGCTGCTGCTGCTGAGAGGCTGAGATGGTGAGGAATGATAAGCAGTCCTTATAGTTCTCAAACACTAACCCAGATTTAAACACTGATTGCTTTGATTCTTTGTTAGATTCTCTCTGGTTTTTTCATCCTCACTCCTTTCTGTCAGGATGGGTGTGTGTGTGTGTGTGTGTGTGTGCGTGTGTGTGTGTGTGGGGGGGGGGAGTCCATGTTTATTACAAACGCAAAAGCGTAATAAACAGCCTAACTAAATACAAATGAAAATGTCTACAAGAGGGAAAAAAGACCAAGGAAACCAGGAAACCCCAAAAACTTGAAAACAAACAAAACATAACCCAGGAACCCCAGAAAACTAAAAACCAATTCACCATTTTTCCTTTTTTCTTCTTGGGACAAAATCACCAAAAATATAAAATACTTTATATGTCAGGTTATTGCTATGATACAAAGAGCATTAACAAGCATTCGCATTAGCATAATTTAGCATTAGCTTTAACAAGCAGTAGTATTAGAATTAGCATTAGCATTAGCCTCGCATTAGCCTCGCATTAGCCTCGCATTAGCATAGCATTATCTTAGCATTAACATAGCATTAGCATTAACCTAGTTTTGACATTAGCATGAACCTAATATTAGCATTCACCTAGCATTAACCAAGCATTAGCATTAATCTGACATTACTATTCGCCTAGCATTAGCACTAACCTAGAATTAACCTAGCAATAGCATTAACCTAGCATTAGTATTCACCTTGCATTAATATTCACCTCGCATTAACACTAGCCTAGTAATAGCATTAATCTAACAACAGCAATAGCCTAACATCAGCATTAACCTAGCAATAGCATTAACCAAGCATTAGAACTAAACTAGCATGAGCACTAACTTAGCATTAACCAAGCAATAGCATTGACTTAGCAAGAACTTAACATTAGCAATAAGGTTGAAAAAGTATTTAGTTTGATCTATTGTTATGCTTTTATTGCGTAAACCACAGCAGGAATGATTAAATATTGCATCAGATGTCAACTTTAATGCAGAAACATTTGAACCAATCAGAAGCTGAGTTAGTGTGTGGGTGATTCATGAAGTCTTTACCTTTACTGGAGCTGTTGACGTAATACTTGAGTCCCTGGGGCGACGTATAGCTCCTCCATCCCAGAGGAAGAGGCCGTCCATCACTTTCCTCTCCTGCTATTGAAGAACTCCTAGTTGTGTGAGACTCCTACCACAAACAAGACAACAAACCATACCAGTCCATGACTACGGCACAGTACAGTGTGTCCACAGCTAGGACACACAGCAAAGTGTGTCCATGACTACGACACACAGCAAAGTGTGTCCATGACGACACACAGCAAAGTGTGTCCATGACTACGACACACAGCAAAGTGTGTCCATGACTACGACACACAGCAAAGTGTGTCCATGACGACACACAGCAAAGTGTGTCCATGACTACGACACACAGCAAAGTGTGTCCATGACTACGACACACAGCAAAGTGTGTCCATGACTACGACACACAGCAAAGTGTGTCCATGACTACGACACACAGCAAAGTGTGTCCATGACTACGACACACAGCAAAGTGTGTCCATGACGACACACAGCAAAGTGTGTCCATGACTACGACACACAGCAAAGTGTGTCCATGACGACACACAGCAAAGTGTGTCCATGACGACACACAGCAAAGTGTGTCCATAACTACGACACACAGCAAAGTGTGTCCATGACGACACACAGCAAAGTGTGTCCATGACTACGACACACAGCAAAGTGTGTCCATGACGACACACAGCAAAGTGTGTCCATGACTACGACACACAGCAAAGTGTGTCCATGACTACGACACACAGCAAAGTGTGTCCATGACTACGACACACAGCAAAGTGTGTCCATGATGACACACAGCAAAGTGTGTCCATGACTACGACACAGCAAAGCGCATTCATACAAAATCCTTCAATTTTTCTCAATTTATGACGCATTATTTCCCTTAATTAAATAGAAGTTGGTAGAAAATCTAGGAAATTTAAAGTGAAGACCCTGTTGGGACTGATATCTATCAGTTATTGCTTGGATATGGTCGATTTCTTACATATTTTGTATTTATGTACTGTATATGTAGAAGTGAAAACTATGGCACAATAATGTTGAAATTACTTGTTTTCTTGCATCTAAACTGTGGCCCACTTGAGATCAAACTGCTCCGTATTTGGCCCCTGAACTAAAATGAGTTTAGGTTTCGGGTTAGGTTAGGGTTAGGTTTAAGTTTTGTGCTTCTTAATTCCTTTAGAAGAGACCGAGAGTCACTCCATCAATCGTATCATCCTGAAATCCTCGTTCTGCCTTTCAGCACTTCTCTCTGAGCATTGGTTATAAATATATACTCAGTGAAATATGATGCAGTGAATGGAAAAATGCTGATAAATAGTTGCTCTGGTTGTTATCAGCGATATCCAGGAGCCTTTGGTTCAGTCTGCAGTCTGAGCTCAGAGGCCCATCGAACCACCGCAGTGTGCTTTACAAGCTACGCGCCGCCTTTAATCTGCAGGGATCGCAGGCTGTTCATTTTCCGATGCAGCAGCCCGTGGCTCGCTCACATCTGCCTCCTGTTTTAATCAGAGCTGCCGCTGAAGTTAAAGGAGACGCTTTCTGAGGGAGGAGCGGGCGGAGGCAATCCCACTGATTTATAAATGGTGAAATGATCACCAGGAGACGCATCAAGCTCCTTTGTTCACATCAGCAGCAATGCAGAGTCGATGGATGAGCATCATTAAAGAGACGTACACACTATTTCCTGATGTTTGCTGAGAGAGTGGCTGATTGGCCCCAGTCTGCAAAGGCTGCTGCAAAGGAAAGATAACAGACAGACAACTTACAAAGTCACTCAGCCTCACTTTGTTTCTGCGGCATCATCATCATCATCATCATCATCATCATCATCATCATCATCATCACCCAACAACTGGCCTCAAGTGACACGTTTACTAATTATTTCAGCCATTGGACATAAACCAATGACTGTATGATCACCTGTGCAGGTTTTCACCCTCCACTGGTCGTAGGACTGGGCGATAGGGATGAAAACTCATATCTTGATATTTTTTTCTCAAAATGGCAATATAAATCTCAATATTTTTAACTCACACAGGCACATTTATTAACACACAGCTGTACAATACTGTATGTGCCAGGGGACAGCATGTGTGAGTGAGTTCTGTAGTGTGGCTTGTTTAGGGGAAGGTCTGGGTTAGGACGCACTCATAAAACCATCTAACTGTGTTTTTCATGCTGTTCTGAGAAGTAGTGAAAGTGGTGACAAGTATTTTAATACAAAATAAGCAATAAAATTAAAATATATCAATATTTTTATATATCGCCAAATAAATTTATATATCGCCAAAATGAAGAAGTCAATTAATCTTGAATATTGATATATTGCCCAGCCCTAAGTGGCCTTAATGAAGATGATAGCAACAAGGAATCAATCAATCAATCAATCAATCTTTATTTGTATAGCGCCAAATCATAACCAATGGTATCTCAAGACACTTTACAGTAGAGCAGTCTTAAGGATGGACTCTTCATTTTATGGATACACACATATGCATATATACGTATATACACATACATATGTATCCCACACCCAACATGAATTCATCATGGCGGCAAGGAAAACCTTCTGTTAAGCAGCAGGAACCTTGTGTGGATCCCATTCCTATGATGAACAGCCATCCACGTTATGCTGTGTTGGGTGTGTGCAGAGGAAAGGGTGGAGACAGAGTTGTTGAGACTCTGTAACTCCACACTAAGGATCCCACGGACCTGCAAGACAAAAGCCAGAAGGAGTACAGGAGCAAACACACAAGGGAAGAAGCAGACATAGAGGGAGTGTTAGAGAGAGGAATGGGACCCTCTCTGGTCCCTCTCTAACCTAAATGACCTCTCTCTTAACGCCCTCTCCAACCTCTCTCCAACCGAGCATGCCAGACCCGCCCACCGGCAGTCTATGCCTATTGCATCTTAACTATGAGCTCTGAGCTGGTTCCTAACTAAAAGCTTTACCAAAGAGGAATGTTTTGAGCCTAACCTTAAAGGTAGAGAGGGTGTCTGCCCCCCGAACCGTGGTTGGTAGATGGTTCCAGAGAAGTGGGGCCTGATAACTGAAAGCTCTTCCTCCTATACTACTTTTAGAGATGAATGGAACAACGAGTAGTCCAGCATTTTGAGAGCGTAGTGTTCTGGGGGGATTGTATGGCACTACAAGCTCCTTGAGATAGACTGGTGCCTGTCCATTTAGGGCTTTATAAGTGAGAAGAAGAATCTTGAATTTTATTCTATATTTTATGGGAAGCCAATGCAGAGAGGCTAATACAGGAGTAATGTGATCTCTTCTCCTAGTTTTAGTCAGTACACGTGCTGCAGCATTTTGAACCAGCTGAAGTGTCTTAAGCGACTTGCTCGGGCAGCCTGCTAAAAGAGAATTACAATAATCCAGTCTAGAGGTAACAAAAGCATGGACTAGTTTTTCGGCGTTGCCCTGAGACAGGATAGATCTGATTTTAGCAATGTTACGGAGATGAAAGAAGGCAGTTCTTGAAGTTTGTTTTATGTGAGAGTTGAAGGATAAGTCCTGATCAAATAGAACCCCAAGGTTTCTAACAGTTGTGCTTCGTGCCAGAGTAATGCCATCTAGGGCAGTTAGGCTAGCATAGGTTTCTCTAAGGTGTCATGGGCCCAGTACAATGACCTCAGTCTTGTCTGAGTTAAGAAAATTTTGGTCCATCCAGGCCCTAATGTCCTTTAGACAGGCCTCAAGTTTAGATAGCTGATTTGTTTCACCTGGCTTCATTGATACATACAGTTGGGTATCATCAGCATAGCAGTGAAAGTTAACAGAGTATTTTCTCATAACATTACCAAAGGGGAGCATATAGATACAGAAGAGGATTGGACCTAGCACAGAGCCCTGAGGAACCCCGTAGCTTACTTTAGTGTACACAGAAGACTTATTATTCACGTGTACAAACTGGTACCTATCAGATAGGTAGGACTTAAACCAGTTTAGGGCAGTCCCTGTGATTCCAAGTAATTTCTCTAATCTCTCTAGTAGAATATAGTGATCTATAGTGTCAAAAGCTGCACTAAGATCTAATAAAACCAGCACTGAGAGTCGTCCTTCATCTGAAGCCCAGAGTAGATCATTAGTTACTTTAACTAAAGCAGTCTCTGTGCTGTGTTGAGCTCTAAAACCTGACTGGAAGTCCTCGAACAGGTTGTTGTTTTGAAGGAAGTCACAGAGCTGAGCCGCCACAACTTTCTCAAGAATCTTTGAAATAAAAGGAAGATTAGATATAGGCCTGTAGTTTGCTAAAGTGCTGGAATCAAGAGTAGGTTTTTTGAGAAGGGGTTTGATTACAGCTACTTTAAAGGACTGTGGCACGTAGCCTATTGATAGGGATATATTTATTGTCTCCAACAAAGATGGGCAGACTAGGGGAATAACTTCTTTAAACAGCTTAGTTGGGATCGGATCTGAAAGGCAGGTCGATGGTTTGGAGGATGAAATAATAGAGTTAAGTTCCTGAAGTCCTATATGTGTGAAACAGTTTAGGTTAGGCCTATTTACATTTAATGGTACAGCAGGCCCAGGTGAAGGCAGGTAGTGGCTAATTTTATCTCTAATCTTATGAATTTTATCGTTAAAAAATGTCATAAAGTCCTCACAGCTGAGGGCTAGAGGAATCATGGGCTCAATAGAGCTCTGACTTTGTGTTAGCCTGGCTACAGTGCTGAAAAGGTACCTCGGATTATTTTTATTTTCTTCAATTAGTGAGGAATAGTATGTAGATCGACTATGTCGTAAGGCTGTCATGTATTTACTATGGCTTTCTTGCCAGAGTATTCGTGACTCCTCTGTTTTATTGGAGCGCCACATTCTCTCTAATTTATGGGTTGTTTGGAATGGTGATCACAAATGTATAACTGACGATTATGAATTGATTATAAATTTTCCAAAGATTCATTAATGAGAATTTTAAAATTGTAATACAAACCAGTTGAATTCTCCTCCTAATTTGAATATTTCAGTTACACTATACATTATTGAATGTGCTGTGAGATGTTACTCAAAATAGACGTTAGATATTTCAACTGGTGATGTTAAATTAAAAATCAATAATCAGTAGGGGTGTAAAAATTCATTTTAACAATGATTTGAATCACGCTTTTGTAAATAGGGCTCTTGTTTTGGAGTTGCCCGGAGGTTTTGTCAGTAGGACAATGAAGGGTCTCCGAGAATCTCCCAAATGTCGGCATAAAATGCGTTTCTGAGAGTTTTCTGGATCAAATGAGCACATGTTGATATTCTACTTGGTCACTTTCTCAACAGAGATATTTAGCCTCAGTGTGATTCAGGTTTTTGTTGTTGTAGATTCCAAATGCATCTTGGGAAACTTCGAAGTATACTTCAGTGGGAATGCTCATCATCCTAATAATACTTATATATAGTATATAGTAGACAGTATACAGTATATACTCATTGAGTTTGTATAGTACATAACACAGAGTACGCCATTTCAAACTCAGCCTCATTATTAATTGTAGGCTGTTGCTATTGGTCCAGACCTGGACCTCAGACAAACCTGACTATACTTCCTGTGTGCATGTGGTTGCATGAGCAATAAGCTGAATGCCTGTAGTTCCGTCACTGACAGACCTGTGTCCTTCTAGCTATAGTTCAGTCAGTTTTATTTTAGCCCTAACCCTAACCCAAGAAATACCCTAAAATTATTAATTTTTTTGTATATGTATTCATAAAGGTGGACTTTGCCGTTTTAAATCTGTTAAAAAAAAAAATGTCAGAAGTGAGATTTGACACCACACCGGATTCAAACACATACCAGCGGACGTAAAAATCTTTGAGTCTAGCGCCTCAGACCACTCGGGCAGTGACGGAACTGCGCATGTGCACAGGAAGTGCCAGAACTATAGTCAGGTTTGTCTGAGGTCTGGGTCCAGAACTATAGACACTTTGTACATTGTTTTGTAAATGATACAGCGCCACCTATGGAGGCGGAGTTTGGTTTTCTCTCCTGTGTATTTACTCAGACACAACGAGAGCTCCTGGCTTAATCCACTTGTTAGCATAGCTTCATATCTGTGTGTAAATACTATAAACACACTGACTGGGAGCAGCTTCACACTGAGAACTGATCTCCAGGCGTGAAAACCGTCGACAAAAAGAAGAGATAACACGTTTTGGTGAAATCTGCCATATAAGGGAATCAAAGAGCTGCAGTGTTGCTACTGAACTCGTATCATCAGATCTTTATCGGACTCACTTCTCCTCACTTGTCCTCTGGCTGCAAAGGAGGATGTCACACACACACTCTCACAGATCTTCAGATATCCAATCCCACAATGGTCAACAGTGCTGCTCTCAGAGTTACGCTACAACCAGAATCTACTGATCGATGGGAAATAACAGGAATAAATGGGAATTTTCCTAATTTGAAGGCTTAAGTTATAGGTTGTCAAAAATCCATGATGGCCACCATGTGGATTTTGGAGAAATGCTAAAGGTTGCACAAGTAGCAATGAAGCTAATTTTACTCTCCTACTATGGTAGTTTACAGTAGTTAACATTGGAGGGTGTGGTATGGGAAGTGTGTGGGTGGCTCCTAAAAAAAAAATGTAAGTTTCACAATCAAACCTCTTTTTTAAAAAACGTTAGCAGTGAAACAACCAGACTTTTTCTACATGGTTGGATTCAGAGCCTGAAGCAGCAAATAGCAATTATAGAATGTACAATCCACTCAGAATGATGACTCAGCGAACAGAAGCACAGAGGGAAACTAGTAAGCTGCAAATATGGTTTGACCCAGAAAACATTCTAACAAACGGTTTCTCAGTAGTTTACAGTAGTATGAGAAGTACTTAAAAACATAGTTTACTAAAGTTTGACTTCATTGTCAAAATGGTGACCATTATTACATTAAACTCCTAAAAGTGTGCAGCAGATTTCAGACATGGTGAAATGTCGCCCCCTGTGGTTACAGAATCTGATGAGTCACAGATTTCGGAAACATGAAACTGCAGCTTAAGTTTACAACTTTTAATAAAATAAAAATAAATCCATCTAAAGGTCGAGTCATCCGTAGTAATCTGTAGTTTGCTCGTACCCATTGAAAAGCCATCACTAAATGTGTATAGATCGTAAATAAGATGAGACACAAAAGACAAATAAAATCTCCTCCTACCATGTTAAGAACTCGCCTGTCCTCCAGTTTTCAGAAACACCAATGAAGAGACTGAGCAGATGATAAGATCTATGTATGAGCTCAGTACTCTGGGAACAGAAACACTGTCTGTCTGTCTGTCTGTCGGTCAGTTAAAGTATGAAAGTATGGGCCGATTCCTCCCACTCAAACCAACAAAAGGCCCAGCAGAGACACAAGCTCTTAACACGTGGAGAACACAAAGAGACGCAGTGTTAGTGAAGCTGAGGACAACACAAGGACTTCCTCTGTTTCTGCTCTTCATCACACTCGGATCATTCACTTTCACTTCCTGTTTCACAGACGACGCCTTGCACAATTAACTGTTGGGTGTTGACTACGGGGAACATCAGTTTTGTATTTATATATTTATATTATTTAACTGGTATGTCTTAACTTCCCATTTACTTCTGATTGGCTCATTTAATCATATGTCCCGCCTTTACCTCAAAATTAGCCACAGACGGATGGACCAGCCCACTACATTATCAGTGACATCATGTAGAATCTGTTATTAAGTCAGTGATGCTCAACATGTGGCTCTTTATGTCTTAATTTGAATTATTATTCCCCCAGAAAACCTTAAAAGAGGGAAACTTTTAACCCCTTTTACCTATTTTCTTTGGTAATTTTGCAACTTCCTTTGTCTCATTTTTGGCCCTTTTCAAAAAGTTTTGAAACTTTTTTCAGACTTTAGCTACCTTTGACAAATAAAAATCAAATTATCCCTATTTTTTGTAGATTTTCAAGGGTTGTTTTATCCAATTTTTGTCCTTTCTTTAATTTTTTTTGGGCACTTTTCATCCCAATAAGCTAACTTTTGCCCAATAATTAAAACTTGTTTCCCTTTCCCCTACATTTTGCCTCTTTTGGTTCCACGTTTTTGCCCTTTTTCACCATTGTTAGCCATATTTTTCCCATTTAAGCTACCCTTTACCATTACAAACCACCTGGGTCCTCTTTTTTTGACTGCTTTTGGTCCATTTTAGTCACTTTTCACTCTTTTCTTGCCACTTTAGGACCATTTTTGGCCACCTGTTACCATGTCTGCCTCCAGCGAACCGGTCCGGCCCACTTCGGGTGGACGGCCCACTGGATCGGTGCCCGGAATGCCAGATGGCCTGTCCCCCCTGGCCACAGATTGGACAAAATTAGTTCTGGGAGCCCTTTCTCTAGTTATAATTATTTAATAGCTTCATTTCCTGATAATTCAGCCTCCAGCTTTAGCTTCTTCTCCTGTGACCTAAAAAGGATCCAAACAGAGCTCAAATAAACATTTAATGTGTAAATCCTGACCCAATCAAGCTTGTTTATGGTACTTTGAGACACTTTGATGCACGGATTAAAAGGTTTATATAATTCTGCTGGTGATTTCCTCTAAAGGTTGAAGAAGGAAGTCAGAAAAGCCTCTGATTATCACCTGATATCAAATGTGGAATCACAGGGAAACCAAGATGCAAGAAATATGAGGCTGTAGAGGAACTATAAGCAATGAAACGACTGATGAGTGCATTCAAAGTGATTTTACGAGGCTAAAAAATGCCTTCCTGGGACTTATGAGCTTCACAGTTTTGGTAAATGTTTAACCAGTGCACACAGAACTTTTAAGAACACGTGACTTATATCAGAAATGGGCAACTGTTAAGACATTGGAGGCACAAAAAGCATTAGCACAGGATTTTTGTATATTATTGTACTTGTTTGATGTACAGTATATTTGTTTTTCTGTAATGTATGTTTTTTGTAGTTATTTTGTGTATTTGTATCATAGTTTGTGTGTCGTTGAACTTGTATGTTTTTGGAATCATTTTAGTGTTTTGTCATATTGTGTTTTTGGGGTCTTTTATGTATTTTTCTGTACTGTATTTTTTTTTGGGTTATTATGTGTATTTTTATTTGAGTTTTGTGTGTTATTGTAGTCATTATGTGGGTTTTTGTTGCCATTTTCTATGTTTATGGAGTCATTTTAGTCTACTTTTGTTGTTGTTTTTTTATTGTCATTTTGTCTATTTTCCTATAAATAAATGAAGGTGGTTTGTATCTTTTTAATGTCATTTTGTGTGTTTTTTAAGTCATTTTGTGCATTTAATTTAGGGGCCTTATTATATGACTTCCACGATCACACTTTTTTCATGTTTTTTGTGGTAATTGAGGAAATGTAGTACTTTTGGTTGCCACACACACACGCACGCACGCACGCACGCACGCACGCACGCACGCACGCACGCACGCACGCACGCACGCACGCACGCACGCACGCACGCACGCACGCACGCACGCACGCACGCACGCACGCACGCACGCACACACACACACACACACACACACACACACACACACACACACACACACACACACACACACACACACACACACACACACACACACACACACACACACACACACACACACACACACACACACACACACACAAACCATGTGTTCCCTTCGAGCTTTAAAGGCCTTGATTTTCCTGCAGCAGCTGCCGGTTCTGAAAGTTTCCAAACTAAACAAGCCTATCCTCTTTAAATCCACCTCTACAGGTCGTGTGGCTGCTGACATCCAGACTAAGATGACCTGGCGCTGCTTTATGCACTGAAAATAGCCGTCAAAGAGCCTCGGAGCATGCTGTGTAATCAGAGGGAATGTTCAGCTCAGCTCACATCACAGAGCTGTGCAAAGCCACCAGGCCTTTCTCATTTACAGCACCCGGAGGGAAACAAAGTGTGAGCTTTCATCATTACAGGATAAAGTGGGAGGAAGTACAAGTCTCTCTACACCACCCCTGTATTTTAGTTCACACACAAGTTATTCTTTGTCAAATCCAGCAAGTTCATTTTGTCTTCTTTTTTGAAATATTGTGTCAAGGTTTTCATTTCTTCATACAACTTTTTTCAGGAAATCTGCTTTGAAATGTACTTTTGATCTCTTGACGCGCTTCGACTGCCAACTGTCAGTCTTCCTCAGAGGAATCTACTGATTGCTTTGATGTATCCTTATGAGGTTATTTTTGAAGGAAAGCATCAAAGCATCTACTGATCGCTTTCATGTGTCCTTATGAGTTTAAATATTTCTAATAGAGTAAAAAGAACCACGGAGATGTTTCCAAATATAGTTTTACTTTATGTACATTTAGGATTATATCACTAAGATTTGAGTCTAAAGAAAGAAAACAAAAAAGGAGATACACAAAAATACAGTTGGTTCACATCTTGTGTTGAAGTTTTCAATGATATAGTATTGATCTAAAAAAAAAAAAAAGCCCAGTTTTGTAGACAAAATCCCAGGTTTCTTAATTAAAACAGACAACAAACCATTGACCCCTAACCCTAAATGTAGTACAATGTTTGTCATTTTTAATTTCTTTTATGTGATGCTTGGTCTCTGTCTGTTGGTGTTTTACCCGAAAAGACAACAATCTTCTTGATACCAATCAATAGTTACTTAACCATAGGAACTATATTGTTTTAATGACATTGGCCACTTGAAACTTCCCGAGAATGCAACGCAAGTGTAGATATTCAATATCTGGTAAGCCACTGTTGTCCTTTATAAATCAAAACTAATATATCCATAGACCCTCTCCTTGGACTTATTTTTGGGTCCCAATTGAAATCTCTCTCCATGGAAACAATACTTTCATTGCAATCCCGACACTGGATGTATTCCACAAATAAACGTCTTTGCAAATAAGAATATTTATTCAACTTCAACTTTTTTGTTATCTTGAAAAAAACAGAACGTATAAATTTTTTAACGTCATGGGAAAAACCGATACCAATGTCGACCGATATGACATTGTATGGCAACATTCTGCCAATAATATTGTTGATCTCTTAACATGAGGACAGAAAGTTCACAGAATGTGACTAAAGCTACACATCAGGCTCTGAGGCTAACTTTCTAATTCCTCCTGGAATCTTTCAAATTTTTTAATCTCGATACCTACTTTTGATACCCAGTCCGTCGACCGGAAGAAGTAGCCGGCAAACACCAACGAAGAAGAATCCACAACTCGCTCAGTGCAACACTTAAAATAAATATTATATGATGCACAGGAGGGTGCACGACAAACATGATAATTGTAATTCATATACACGTTTATATACATTGTACAATGAATCAGAAATCATAAAATGTAGCCAGAAAAGCAAACTTCTTTTTTTCTGAGATAGAAAAGTAGAAAAACATCTTATTTTCTGTATTGTGTTGCCATGATGGAGCCTGGTCGACCCCTGGACCAACCTATGACAGTTCTATGTGAAGTTTGCATGTTCTCCCTGTTCTTGCGTTACCTATGGGTTTCCCTGTCATCACAAACATGCACTTTAGGGATCAACCCTTCCACAAACTAAATAACTTTAAGATACAAAAAAAAAAAGTGTGCAGCACAGTGTGTTTATTTTGTGTAGTTTTCTTCATTCCTAGTTTTTCATATATGCTGTTGCTGATAATCTGTAGGATTTGATCAAATGTTCGTTGTTTTTTAACACGACTATTTCTGGCGCCTGAGGCTAAATATAAATGAGATTTGTGCTGGTTGGGGATGATGTGTAAAGGGAGAGGGCTTCACACCAAGGACAGTGGTGGGATATAAAACAGGGCGTCCTCTGAGTACCCATCCCTCAGTTCACTGAGGCAAGACAAGATTCTTCCTAATTCAACTCTACAGCTTGTATTTCTTCTATCAAAGGTGAGTCAAATCCCTCGATGGATCTTGAGTGAAGAATGTGCTGTAAATGATGGAGGTTTTTTTGACTCAGGAAGATAAAATGAGCACGGACGGTGAAATGATGATTTTCGGCGAGGCTGCCCAGTTCTTGCGAAAGTCAGAGAGGGAGCGGACAGAGGCTCAGTCCCGCCCGTTTGACAGTAAGACGGCGTGCTTTGTCAGCGAAGACAAAGAGCTTTACGTGAAGGCCACAATCCAGGACAGAGAGGACGGAAAAGTCACCGTCAAGACCATGGATGATAGAGTAGGTAGAGTGAAGGTTCACACTGATACACGGTCCCCTAGATGACATCGATCATAATCAATGACAGTTGGGAATCTGTGTACTGTCTTTGGTTATTCTGTTTTAAAACCAAATTTAAATAACAAATAAACTGTGTGGTTATTTGGTTGTACTGTCTTAAAACCAAAACAGCAGCGTTTTTCTGTTATCTAAAAAAAATCTTGTCACTTTTGTGAGATATTTGGATATTTAGGGGAAATTAGAGCGAGAACAGAAGATGGCTGCACCTGGTTTCCCTCCACAGGTCCTGGACCAGGTCTACGCACACAATAGGACTGTTAAGGATGCATTTCAGTAGTTTTCTGCTCCTGCTCCTGTTTTCATGCATCTGTGGATGTTTCAGCTTGTAAAAAGCTGCTCAAGTTGTAATTTTGTTTTTATGATGTAGGTGATCTTAACAGGGTTGAGGTCCAAATAGTATCCAAATAAACTGGTGACTGACTATTGACTGTGAGGCTGGTGTGAGGAACAATAGATTAATAATTAGAATTAGAATAATTTGACACTTTTGCAAAAATAATTACACAGCTTTATTGAGGGCAGTAAAAATATTTATTTGCATGTTTTCATAGCATGAGCGAATAACAGCAGCCGTCAACAAGAAACAAGGAGCACCAGTAGATTCATTACACTACCTCTGGTTCTTTTAATCACATATCGTGTGTGCTTTTCATAAAATGTATTTCTTTTGTTTTGATTTATTCATGTATTAACGCTACTTTTCATCAGTAATGTGACTTGTGTGTTGCTCCTTTTTTTGTCTGGGAATAAAAGTCTACCCCCATCTGTGGGTCCACTGTGTGTGGTGAACCTAAAACATGATGCTCTTGTCCATAGTTTTCCCGTGAATATCCAAATATCTTACAAACAGAACAGAACAAAATTAACAATAACCACACTGTTTATTTGTTATTTTGATTTGGTTTTAAAACATAATAACCAAAGAACAAACAGTACACGGATTCATTTGGTCTCCTCTACAGTTTTAGATCTTCTCTTTGTTTGATATTTAATCGTAGTCTACATTTCCACAGATTCATTTGACCTTCTCACTTCCATTTGTCAGACTTTGACCATCAGGGAGGACCAAGTGTTTCCCATGAACCCACCCAAGTTTGACAAGATCGAGGACATGGTGATGATGACGCATCTTCACGAGCCGGCCGTGCTGTTCAACCTGAAGGAGAGATACGCTGCATGGATGATCTATGTGAGTGACAGGATCACGGCTGCCCACATTGATTTCTAACTGGTAATACTTTGTAGATCCATGACATAAGGGTTTCATACACATGGTGTTATCTTTGGATCAGCTTTGGGGACTGCAGTGACCCAGAAATAAAATATGCAACAGCAGATTAAAGAAAAACAACCAAAATAGCTTCAACGACATCACAACGTTGATCAAACGAATTCCACCTTAAACAAGAGGGTTCAGGGAGTGCAAACCTCTGCCAAGAGCTAAAAATCCTCTTTACCATGATCATTCATACTTTAAAGGCTTGTAAGAAATGTCTATCACCATTAATGGTAAATGATAAATGGACTAGATTTATATAGCGCTTTATCACCACACTGAAGCAGTCCCAAAGCGCTTTACATATCAGCTCATTCACCCAATCACTCTCACATTCACACACCAATGGGACAGGACTGCCATGCAAGGCGCTAGTCGACTACTGGGAGCAACTTAGGGTTCAGTGTCTTGCCCAAGGACACTTCGACACATAGTAAGGTACTGGGATCGAACCCACAACCTCTCGATCAGAAGACGACCCTCTACCACCTGAGCCACGGTCGCCTTAATAACCATACAGTAGGTCCAATTCTGATTCTGAAATATATGGGCACCCACATTTTTTGGGAAAAATCGCAATGAAATGTGCAATCCTGATGAAACTTAGTTGGATAATCAAGAAACCAACCTGACATAAGTGAGTAAAATTGCATAAAGATCAGTCAATTATAAACTGAGATAATATTTTTTTAATATTTTCCAATGATGAGAAATAGGCAAAAAAAAAAAGAATCAGTATACTGATCCAGATCTCCTCCAAAATATTATCAAATCTTCCAAGAGATTTTGTTAAAATTCATTACGTCCTTTTGACGTAATCCTGCTAACAGGCAAACAAACATATAAATAAATATTCCCTCCTTTTGTGCGTTTGCTCGTCCAGACCTACTCTGGTCTCTTCTGTGTCACTGTGAATCCGTACAAAGCGCTGCCGGTCTACAACCCAGAGGTGGTGCAGGCCTACCGAGGGAAGAAGAAGATGGAGGTTCCTCCGCACATCTTCGCCCTCTCCGACAACGCCTACCAGTTCATGCTCACCGGTAACACAGCAGCACTAAGCTAATAGGCCACACGTATCACGAATTAACGTGACGATTTTTTATCCTCAGATCGGGAGAATCAGTCCATTCTCATCACGTAAGTGAACAGCAATGCTGATGTTTACCCTTGTAATGTGCTTCACCTTCTTATAAGCCTTTTACCCCCCATTATTTACTCCTCAGTGGGGAATCCGGAGCTGGAAAGACCGTCAACACCAAACGTGTCATTCAATACTTTGCAACAATCGCAGTTTCTGCAGAGAAAAAGAAGGAGACCAACAGTAAATTGAAGGTGACGTTTTTTCACACAGTGGGGTCGCTTGTTCGTTTCTGAGCTCAAACATTTGCTGGTTTTTTCAAACAGGGGACTCTGGAGGATCAGATCATTCAAGCTAACCCGCTGCTGGAAGCTTTTGGGAATGCAAAGACCGTCAGAAACGACAACTCGTCCAGATTCGTGAGTCGATCTCTATAACTTTGGATTTTATTTAGTTACACAACAAGTGTAATGTGAATGTTTTGTTTGCTTTTTAGGGGAAATTTATCCGAATTCACTTTGGTGCCACCGGAAAACTGGCCTCGGCAGACATTGAGACATGCACGTTTATCCTACTGGTCTATCAAATAACGCTACAGTTTTTCGCAAATTTAAACTATTTTTAAAAATATTTCTAAAATTTTGACAAATTGTAATTGCTTTTTGAACATGTTTCCATAAGTTTGTTCCATTAGGTTGTTTTGAGCAGTAGCCTTGAGTTGTAACTTCCATGAATTCTCATTCTGAGAGACATTGTTATTGGTGATGGACGCTCAAAACCTCCTTATAACATTCAGCTTTCCTTTGTTTGTGACTTTAGGACTCCCCACAATGCCTCAAAAGCAAAACGTTAAATTGGAAAAAAACTGTTCATAGTTTATAATTAAACTAAAGAACGATAGTCCAATCAGTACCTGAGTTATAAATATGTATCATTCAATTGGCAGAAACACAATTGAAGTCAGTTTTATTTTTGCAAAAGTCAAAATTAAAGCATTAAGTGCAATAAAAAAAAGTTAAATTTCAGTTAAAAACTGCAAAACAAAACAAAGCACTACATTATCCCATGAATCCCTGCATTGAATAAACTTTTCCTTGTGAAGACCTTCTGGAGAAGTCCAGGGTGACCTTCCAGCTGGCGGCGGAGAGAAGCTATCACATCTTCTACCAGCTCACCTGCAACAAAAAGCCCGAGCTCATCGGTACAACCCACATATTTTAAAATCCTCTCTGCACATTCTAAACTCCTGCTCTCATCTTCAGATCTTCTTCTCATCACAACAAACCCGTACGACTTTACCTATGTGAGTCATGGAGAAATCACTGTGAAAAGCATCAACGACGCTGAGGAGTTGATGGCGAATGACGTAAGTCAATAATGGACACAGAGTTTGTTGGTTCGCGTCTGATTTTGGCTTCCTTTTTAAAATCAGGAAGCGTTCGATATCCTTGGTTTCACAGCTGAAGAGAAGATGTCCGTCTACAAGCTGACTGGTGCTGTGATGCATTATGGGAACATGAAGTTCAAGCAGAAACAGCGAGAGGAGCAGGGTGAGCCCGACGGCACCGAGGGTGAGCGTGAATCCTACGAAAACATGCTGTAACCGTGGCTACGGATGAATCCAGCTGGGGTGGTTTGTTATCATGCAGAGGCCGATAAAGCCGCCTACTTGATGGGACTAAACTCAGCTGATCTGCTGAAAAACCTCTGTTATCCCAGAGTGAAGGTCGGGAACGAGTACGTTACCAAAGGACAAAACGTCCAGCAGGTAAGACCAACGTTTGTACGGACAAGCAGAGATTTTAAATCCTCCTTCATCACTGTGATGGTTAGAAGTCGAATCTTTGTACTGAATCAGGACTCACAGTTTCCCTGAGTCCTTTTAGAGGCTCTGAGAGACTTAAGTTCAGCGAACTCATGGCAAGTGTAAAGGATTCAGATGAACTTATTAACTGATGGAGTACACAAACAGTCACAACTCAATCAATCCGGCTCTAGGACGCAGGTAGCAGCCTCCTAAGAAACAGCAAGGACTCAAATGATCCTAATCAATACAGTATCTCTCATTAGTAGGTTTATTTTATAGCTGTAATTATAAATTGAGTTTCCTTTTTACTGCAAAAGATCTCAAGCAACTTTAAAGTAAATAATTTTTGGTTTGCAGGTCAGATTGTTCTCTTGTGCTTTTGGGGTTTATTGTCCTAGTATCCATATGTTTAGCAAGACTTCTGTGAAAATTCCTTGCTGTCATTCCTTCCAGATCTACAACTCCATCGGTGCTCTCGCAAAGTCAGTCTACGAGAAAATGTTTCTGTGGATGGTCGTTCGGATCAACCAGCAGCTCGACACCAAGCAGTCGAGGCAACATTTCATTGGGGTCCTCGACATTGCCGGTTTTGAGATCTTTGATGTAAGTCTTTCCAGTTGTTCTCACTGATTAATGTTGCTTTCAGGTCAAATGTGGAGTTTATTGTTTGTATTCAGTACAACAGTATGGAGCAACTGTGCATCAACTTCACCAATGAGAAGCTGCAACAGTTCTTCAACCACCACATGTTTGTTCTGGAGCAAGAGGAGTACAAGAAGGAGGGCATCGACTGGGAGTTCATTGACTTTGGGATGGACTTGGCAGCCTGTATTGAGCTCATAGAGAAGGTAAACAAGCTCACACACCTAATCATTTCAAAATAAAAGCTCTGAAATTCAGCTCGATGACTACAAATCTGTGTTTACGTCCTAGCCGATGGGAATTTTCTCCATCCTAGAGGAAGAGTGCATGTTCCCCAAATCGACAGACACCTCCTTCAAGAACAAACTGTACGACCAACATCTGGGCAAGAACAACTGCTTCCTGAAGCCCAAAACAATGAAAGGGAAGCCTGAGGCCCACTTCTCTCTGATGCACTACGCCGGCACCGTGGACTACAATGTCACCGGGTGGTTGGAAAAAAACAAGGACCCACTCAACGAGTGTGTGGTGCAACTTTACCAAAAGTCTTCAGTCAAAATCTTGTCCATGTTGTACGCAAGCTTCTCAGGATCAGATGGTATGAACACTTGAACTTGATAAGGTTTATACACACTTTCATTCATACAGTAAGGGTGTAATAAGATATTCCAATACAGTTCTGGAGCAGAAGGTACAGTAAGAAAATGGCTATTACGCTTTTTAGATACCAATATTTTACATAAGGAATTGTGACAAATGGTAATAAGGCAATCATACTGAGGTGAACTGAATACTGTTGTTGTTGGGTGCATTCCCTAGTGTTTCAAACAAAGGGATGATTCTTGGATGAATTCGTCTTTTCCTTATGTTTCCAATATGTTTGCAGAGGCTCCAGCAGCTGGAGCCAAAAAAGGAGCCAAGAAGAAAGGAGCGTCATTTCAGACTGTGTCAGCTCTCTTCAGGGTAATGTACCCAAGTAAACCCAGCAATACGGCACCAGCAAATAGTCCAAAACACACTTTCTAAGGAGTCTCAAGATGGTGAGAGACTTGTTTGGTTTACTAACCGGACAATTATAGATGAACCTACTTCACTGGTTGGGTTTATCTATGGGGTGGCTGGTTACATTATAGGTTGTTTGAGATGCTAATATTATTTTACACTAATGTGAAGTGTTATTACAACTATTAATGAATCAATATTATAAAGTAATGCAATTATAAAAACTAAAAAACTTTAAAAACAGTGCTGTCATGCATGTTCATGCACATCACATGCACAATAGTGGACGTTGTGACTCAAATAAACTGGTTACCATTTGAGCCCAAGAGGGTAAAATTATTTAAACTTTAAAAAAATTGAAATAAATGCATAGCTTTAATACACTTTAATGAAGTAGCTACTGTATATCAATAAGAGTAATATTATTGAAACATGTTAAAGTTAAATGCTATGATATGCATTGATTGTACTTTCTTGACCACTTGAGGTTACCATTTATACTATATTTCCAATACAAACAATATGTTGATTAATATTGGCCCTAAAATAAATGTAAAATGAGAAATAATCATGCCGCCACTTGGTATGGTTAGTTTCTGCTAAATGTTCTTGATGCCAAACATGAAAATAAACACAGAAAGGGAAAAATAAATGTCAACTTTACGCAAAAAGCACCTTTAACTTTAGAGTTCCCATGTTCTTTCGAAACAGGAGAACCTTGGGAAGCTCATGACCAACCTGAGAACGACCCATCCTCATTTTGTGCGCTGCCTGATACCAAATGAGACTAAAACACCAGGTCATTTTTGTTATTCCACATTTGAAAGATCTTTATCTATAAACACCAATTAAAAGAATGTTTATATAAAAATCTTTCTTCCTCACAGGTGCGATGGAAAACCACCTCGTTATCCACCAACTGCGCTGCAACGGCGTCCTTGAGGGGATCCGGATCTGCAGGAAAGGATTTCCCAGCCGGATCATTTATGGAGACTTTAAACAGAGGTTGGTGAAAGTTCATTTTAAAGAGTTCTCTTAATGTTTGATTTCAAAATCAATCTACAGATACAGAATCCTGAATGCAAGCGCTGTCCCAGAGGGACAGTTCATGGACAACAAAAAAGCTGCAGAGAAGCTTCTGGGCTCCATTGATGTGGATCACACTCAGTACAAGTTTGGACACACCAAGGTTTGGATTTACCAGAGTCTAATGGTCAATCTTTGAAGGTGTTAGGAGCGATTAAAGCAGAAAATTTAACGCTATTGTGTCATTTCAGGTGTTCTTTAAAGCTGGCCTGCTTGGCGCTTTGGAGGAGATGAGGGACGAACGTTTAGCTCAGGTCGTGATGTCCACTCAGGCTTTGTGTCGAGGCTACCTGGTGCGGCTGGAGTATCAGAAGATGATGGCCAGGAAGTAAAGCTACTTATGGCAATTGGTGGATTTAGAAACTTTAATGTCGTTATAGCTATAGGTGTAGCAACAAAAAAGCTAGGAAATCAAAAATTTAGCTCTAAAACAATCACAGATTCCAAAATGTCAACATCAATGTAATGATTTAAAAATAAATCTCCATTTACGTGTTGCAGCCAAGGAAGAACAACAACCTTAGCCACGATCAAAAAAAGCTGCAGACAGAAAAGATGAGTCAGTTAACTAAACACAGGTAGCAGATAGTTAGGACCAAAAACTAACCAACCAAACATTTGAAAATAACCCAAAAATAGGTCATTAGAAGAGAAAGGGGTCGGATCCTATTGGACTTTGGCTTCTGCTGCTTTGATTAGATTCAATCTTAAAATCCGATGATCCAAAGCCGACATGGGCAACTTGCAGCTCGTTGATCATATGCAGCTTTCAGGCTAATTTATAATGGCCTCTGGATTAATACACAAAACTACTCCAACACGCACAAAATTACTCCAAAACACACAACATGAAAACAAAAACATATACATTTACTATTAAAATATTGAAAAAGTACATAAAATGCCAACAAAATTTCCGAAAAAAAACAAACGAAAATGCACAAAATAACTCTGAAAACATACAAAACCCAACATACCCAAAACCAGACAAAATCATTGATTCCTTTTCCCAAACCAAGACTGCAAACACGCTCTTTGCTTTCTCTTCCTTTGTGTAAACAACCAAGGCATGGCACTGTAATCATTGTTAGTTTCACAGTTAGAAACCTAAAGGCGGACCCATTAACATAAACCTAGAGTCTAAAAATACTGAATCTAAGTTCTTTTGAGATCATTTAAAGTGATTGGTATTGTTTTAAAGTTGACATTAATATTAATTTAATATTATTGACAGTTGTTTAATTTTACATCACTGTCATGGACTCTATTTTAGAATGAAATAAACTAACCTTAGGTATCGTGTTGACAGGGAGGCCATTTACACAATCCAGTACAACATCCGCTCCTTCATGAACGTGAAGCACTGGCCTTGGATGAAGCTTTACTTCAAACTCAAGCCTCTTCTGAAGAGTGCTGAGGCAGAGAAGGAAATGGCCCAAATGAAGATAGATTTCACCAAGATCAACAATGACCTGGCTAAGTCAGAAAACAGGAGGAGAGAGCTGGAGGAGAAGATGGTCTCCATTGTCCAGGAGAAGAACGACCTTCTGCTTCAAGTGCAAACAGTAAGTTAAAATAATCATGAAACAAGGACTCTTGCCTTTGGAACACTGTGTGCATTCTTGATATCAGGAGGCCGATAACCTTCTGGACGCAGAGGAAAAATGTGAAGGACTCATCAAAAGTAAGATCCTGATGGAAGCCAAGTTGAAGGAGGTGATGGAACGCCTTGAAGATGAGGAGGAGGTCAACGCTGAGCTTATCGCCAAGAAGAGGAAGCTCGAGGATGAGTGCTCTGAGCTGAAGAGGGACATCGATGACTTAGAGCTCACTTTGGCCAAAGTGGAGAAGGAGAAACATGCAGTGGAAAATAAGGTAGCGTGCAAGCACATTAACTACAAACTCCAACATTTTGAAGAAGAATGTGATGGAACTGTTTACTTCAGGTGAAAAACTTGACAGAGGAGATCATGAGCCAAGATGAAAACATCACCAAGCTGTCCAAAGAGAAGAAAGCCCTTCAGGAGGCTCATCAGCAGACCCTGGATGACCTGCAGTCAGAGGAGGACAAGATCAACTCTCTGACCAAGGCCAAGACCAAACTGGAGCAGCAGGTTGATGACGTGAGTGGGTCCAGGAACAGAAAGAAAGTACAAATATAATTCACCGACATGATGCACTTAGTGACTGAACTGTGGTTTGCAGCTTGAGGGTTCACTGGAGCAGGAAAAGAAGGTCCGTATGGATCTGGAGAGAGTGAAGAGGAAACTGGAGGGTGATCTGAAACTCTCTCAGGAGAGCATTATGGACCTTGAGAACGAGAAACAGCAGCTGGACGAAAAGCTGAAAAAGTAAGGTGCACACTCCTCAAATTGTGATGGAAAAAACATATTTAAGAGGAAAAACTCAAAATTCGATTTCTTCTAATAGTAAATGGACTTCACCATCATAATGCTCTACTAGTGCTTTACACTGAAATTATCTTCAGATTATGTTGAGAACAAACTCCTTCTTTCTTCCATTCAATCAAGTGTCACTGTTTTTTTTTTATTTGACAGAAAGGACTTCGAGGTGTCTCAACTGCAGACAAAGATCGAAGATGAACAAGCGCTTGGCAGTCAACTTCAGAAGAAGATAAAGGAACTGCAGGTAAATACCTTACCTATGTTAGTTTAAAGATCACATGATGATGGTGGCTTTGGGAAGAACAATTGCAGAATTCATTGAGGTCTTAATGAGGCCCAATTTTTCAGTATTTCCAGTTGTTTGACCAGTACAAGATAGATTATGATAAGGTATGAAGTTGAAGCCGAAAGCTCTTTGTTTCATGTGCCAACAAATCAGCTCTAAATTTGTTTTGGCCACAAATCCATGATGGTCTAGACCTTTTCCCCATCTTATCTGTAAAAACCTTGGTCAAGAAGCTTCTACAAAAATAATAAAAGGTCTTTTTTTTGTTAGTTTGTTTTTATTAGTATTATGAATAAGAGATATGTATCTGAGATTAAAGCAGCTCTCAAAGTGGCAGGCCTAATACTGCCAGCCAGATTTAAATATGTTAAAGTGAATTTTAAGTTCAAAGTATTTCTGTTAACTGAAACTCATTGGAAAGGTTATTTCTTTACGTGGCCTTATTGTAACTTGTGGTTCACATTTATAAGCTGGATGACATTGTGCCTTTGCTTTCAATAGTGACAGTCTTTCTACTAACCTATTATTAGTTGTATCAGTGTGTATTAGTTAAGTACTTTCTTTGGAAGTCCCTTCAAAAACTTTGATGATTCCGCAATGTCGAAAATCATGCTTATTAAACTAATCGCCAACAGGCTAGAATTGAGGAGTTAGAGGAGGAAATCGAGTCTGAGCGATCGGCTCGAGCCAAAGTAGAGAAGCAGCGCTGCGATCTGTCCAGAGAGCTGGAGGAGATCACCGAGCGGCTGGAAGAGGCTGGAGGAGCCACCGCTGCTCAGGTGGAAATGAACAAGAAGCGCGAGGCCGAGTTCCTCAAACTGCGACGGGAGCTGGAGGAGTTCTCGCTGCAGCATGACGCCACATCGGCCGCGTTGCGTAAGAAACACGCCGACAGTGTGGCTGAAATGGGAGAGCAGCTGGACAACATCCAGAGGGTGAGGCAGAAACTGGAAAAGGAGAAGAGCGAGATGAGCCTGGAGATGGACGACTTGTCGAGCAACATGGAGAACATCGCCAAATTCAAGGTTGGCAAATCAAACTCATGGTTTTGAAAATCAGTGGCTCTTAAATGATTTAACTTCAGGAACCACAAACACCCTTAAAAACATGTCACGACATCAAAAATTGTACATTTCAACAGGTACACTAAAATTAGGTACAGTTAGATGTAGGGGTGGAGCAAAATAGTTAACTCACAATCTGATATGGAATACAGTATAGGGCTCATGATACAAAATACAATACGATATTAAATAAATAAATAAATAAATAATCTCAATGAAGAGAAACAAATGTGTAACAAATCTTTGTTGATTAAGAACAATTTGACTGTAAAAGTGTGAAACAGTGTGGGAGTGTTTAGCGTCACAAATAAGGAATGAAAACAAGTGTTCATTACTTATTTTTTTATTATTATTTCTTATTTCTGTAACATAACTTTTGAAAGCTGTATTATGGGCCTGCCAAAATAGATGGATTGTGGTATATTAGTACAGCACTGCTAAATCCATCCCTTTGCATGACAAAGCTCAGAGCTGCTACAGGAAGCAGGAGGGTCAAATGTAATTGTGCTGCTGTGGTCCTTTAAACATTTTATTTCCTGAACCTTTGAATTTCATATCAACATTTTTTTTATTTCGCAAAATTTTGTGCCACAAAATGTTGTTACTTTCCTAGTTAGATGTAATGCATGCATCATGTTATCACTTCCCAGCACATACTTTAAAGTGAATCAAAATAACCTTTAATCCTAATGAACAACACTAACTTTGTTTGTGTTGAACTGACAGATTAATCTAGAAAAACAATGCCGCTCACTGGAAGATCAACTACATGAGGTGAGAACCAAAGAGGAGGAGCACGTCAGGCTCATTAATGACCTGTCAACCCAGAAAGCTCGGCTGCAGATGGAAAATGGTGGGAAAAACTGTGAAAATGACAAGTTCTCACACACAAACCTAGTGTAATTAGTTTCTCGTGCCTTGTTTAGCTGAGATGTCTCGGCAGCTGGAGGAAAAAGACTGCCTAATTACACAGCTGAATCGAGGAAAGCAGGCCTTCATTCAGCAGACTGAGGAGATGAAACGACTACACGAGGAAGAAGTGAAGGTATCCAACCCACAAACACAAAGAGTGGATATGTTTGACACTTATGATGTCGTCTGCGATTGGTTTAGGCTAAAAACGCCCTGGCTCACAGCCTGCAGTCGTCCCGTCACGACTGTGAGCTCCTTAGGGAGCAGTTTGATGAGGAGCAAGAAGCCAAAGCCGAGCTGCACCGATGCCTCTCCAAGGCAAACACCGAGGTCGCCCAATGGAGGACCAAATACGAAACAGATGCCATACAGCGCACTGAGGAGCTCGAGGAGGCCAAGTGAGATCAACCTCTGAGTTGGTTCAAAACTAAAAACCTGAGCCTAATCCTTATTCTTTCACAGAAAGAAGCTTGCGCTTCGCCTGCAGGATGCAGAGGAAGCCGTGGAGGCTGTGAACTCCAAGTGCTCCTCTATGGAAAAGACCAAACAGCGGCTGCAGGGGGAGGTGGAGGATCTGATGATGGATGTGGAAAGGTCAAATGCTGCCGCTGCGGCTTTGGACAAGAAGCAGAGGAACTTTGACAAGGTTCTAAGAATGCTTTTTATAGTTTTTCCAAGCTAAGGTTTTTCAACTTTTATTGATTTTTTGATTGAATAGTGGCTTGTATTCTCTTGGTGCAGAATGATCTTGTCTCATATCAGAAAATACCAAAAGCAAAGAATCGAGAATTTTCAATTCTGTCTGCAGGTTGTGGCTGAGTGGAAGCAGAAGTACGAGGAGAGTCAGGCTGAGCTGGAGTCGGCACTTAAAGAGGTGCGGACTTTTGGAACCGAAAACTTCAAGATGAAGAACGTCTTTGAGGAATGTCTGGAACAACTGGAGACCCTCAAACGGGAGAATAAAAATCTACAGCGTGTGTTTAAGATCTAATGTCTTATCAGTTTTACTAAACTAATCATATGTTCTGCAAGTGTTTCAATTTGTTGGTAATATTTGTTTTTTTTTTATATAACCATTATCATGTTTTTGCAGAGGAAATAATGGATCTCACCGATCAGTTGAGTGAGACAGGAAAAACTATCCATGAGCTTGACAAAAGCAAGAAACAGGCTGAGCAGGAGAAGCTGGAGGCCCAGGCTGCTTTGGAGGAGGCAGAGGTCAGTGGAAGCAAAAGATTCACATCAGAAAAAGTAATACATCGACAAAGAGTAACTTTTTTTTTGACTCAGGCATCTCTTGAGCACGAGGAATCTAAGATTCTGCGTGTCCAGCTGGAGTTAAACCAGGTGAGCTCAGAGATGGACAAAAAGATGGCCGAAAAGGACGAAGAGGTTGAACAGCTGAAGAGAAACAGCCAGAGGGCCATCGATACGATGCAGAGCAACCTGGATGCAGAAGTCCGGAGCAGGAACGATGCCCTCAGGGTGAAGAAAAAGATGGAGGGAGACCTGAACGAGATGGAAGTCCAGCTTAGTCACGCCAACCGGCAGGCGGCCGAGACTCAGAAGCAACTGAGGAACCTACAAGTTCAAATGAAGGTCGGCCTTATGCACAAGGACAAACTAATCCTGATTTGTCTTTGAGTATCTAAACAAAAATGCATCTTTTACTGGTTCAGGAGGTGCAGATTCACCTGGACGATGCACTCAGAAGCAATGACGACATAAAGGAGCAGGCTGCCATGTCCGAGCGCCGAAGCAATCTTATGCAGTCCGAGATGGAGGAGATCCGTGCCGCTTTGGAACAAACCGAGAAAAGCCGCAAACTGGCCGAGCAAGAGCTGCTGGACGCCAGCGAGCGTGTTCAGCTTCTTCACTCACAGGTTCAAACTCACCACTGTAACATTGCAGTCTCTGAAGGACATTAACTGTATCCTGTATTGCACATATTGCAACACTTCCAGAACACCAGCTTGCTCAACAGCCGCAAAAAGCTTGAGGCCGATCTGTCTCAGATTCATGGAGAGATGGATGACAGCATTCAATCGGCCAGAAACGCTGAGGAAAAAGCTAAAAAGGCCATCACAGATGTAAGAAGATATCCTTCTGTTTCAGCTCAGGCAGATTCACCAATGAAAATTGTGTCATATTTAAATGTGTACCCTTCAGGCTGCCATGATGGCTGAGGAGCTGAAGAAGGAGCAGGACACCAGTGCTCACCTGGAGAGGATGAAGAAAAACCTGGAGGTGACAGTGAAAGACCTGCAGCAGCGGCTGGACGAGGCTGAGAACCTAGCCCTGAAAGGAGGCAAGAAGCAGCTACAGAAGCTGGAGGCCAGGGTAACTCATTGGTTCTGCCAATCCATTATAAAACAGTATTAACATGTCATATTTCAGTGTGTGATTGTTTTGGACCACCTCGCCCGAAGTTAGAAGAAAGAGAAAATAAAAGGGGTTTCAGAGTTGAATCTCTCCTCTTTGCAGATGATGTTGTTGTCTTAGCCACCTTGAATGATTGCCTGGGTCATTCACCTGGGCAAAAGCTTACATTTCGGAAGTGATGAGGACAAGGGACAGAAGATATGAGTCTGGGGCCATTGTATTGTCCCTGCACAGAGGTTCAAGTATCTCAGGTTCTCAACTAATGGTATACATAGCATGGTATTGACTGACTTATCGGTCAAGTGTCTTGATTAGCATTGCTTAAAGGCGAAGTTTACATTTTATCAATCGGTACACTTTCCGATCCTAACCTGAAATCAAGAACTTCGGATAATGACCACAACTACAAGATTTCACGTTCAAACTGCAGAAATGATCTTCCTGCAATGGGAGATGCGGTTTGGACACATGTAGAAACCCATTAGAAGAGTTAAAGATGGGATTAATTTGGCTGCTGGAAGGATGGAACATCTATTGATATCCCCAAAAGGACTTGTGCTAAGGAGCCATCTGTTATAAGTCGTATGTTTCTAATGAACTCATATCGTTTTTTTGAAGGTGCGAGAGCTCGAAAACGAACTGGAAACTGAACAGAGACATGGCTCTGATTCGATCAAAGGCGTGCGTAAACTTGAGCGTAAGATGAAGGACTTCGCCTATCAGGTGAGCCCTCAGAAAAAGGAGAAAAATATGTGGTTTATATAAGTGCTAACATTCTTATTTTTTATGAACAACCAGTCAGAGGAGGACAAAAAAAATGTCACACGGCTGCAGGAACTGGTGGACAAACTCCAGCTGAAGGTCAAAGCTTACAAGCGGCAGGCTGAAGAAGCTGTGAGTGATTTATTGCTGTTAGTGAGGATGCCTCCTGCATTCTCATTAAACATTTTTCAACATTTTAATTTTGAAAACCGCTTTATAGAAAACATTTACTTACTTACTTATTCAACTTTTTTCATCCATTTCAACGTTTTTCAACATTATTGGTAATATTCAGCTATTGCTAGGTTAATATTATTGCTAGGTGAATGCCTATGCTAGGTTAATGCTAATGCTAGGCTAATGCTTGGTTAATGTTAATGCTAGGTTAATCCCAATGCTAGGCTAATGCTAACATAAGGCTAATGACATTGCTAAGCTAATGCTAACACTAGACGGCAATAGAATTAGCTATAGCCTATTGCTAACGCTAGGCTATAGCTAATGCTAGGCTAATGTTAATGCTAGGCTAAAACTAACACTAGGTTAATGTTAATGCTAGATTAATGCTATTGCTGGGTTAGGCGAATGCTAACATTAGGTTAATGCTAATGCTAGGTTAATGCTAATGCTAAGCTAATGCAGTGCGCCGCGGGCCAGCACCTGCATCCTCACTTGCATTTTCTTTAGGAAATGCAAATGTTCTCGTAATAAATGGTCTCCGAGGAAAACTCTTGGTGAGGTGTTCATTTGTGTCCTGCAGGAAGAACAAGCCAACACTCACCTGACTAAACTGAGGAAGGTGCAGCATGAGTTAGAGGAGGCCGAGGAACGAGCGGACATCGCTGAGTCCCAGATCAACAAGATGAAAATCAAAAACCGTGACATGAGCAAAGTGAGTCAGCCAGCGTCGATAAACATCTTTTTAAGTACTTTTCTTCCCAATGTTTCTGTCCTTCTCTTTTTCTAGGCTAAAGACAGTGGGGAGTAGCGCAATCCACCACAACCACAACCTGGACTGCTGTGCCTTTTAAACTAGTTTGCAACATACTCTTAAGATGTGTCGTGATTTAAAAAAAAAATGTATTTAAAGCCACTTTTTGTAACATTTTTATAACTACTCAGGTTCTTGTGTATGAAGGTCACGAATCATACAGATGTCAGAGACTGTGAAAACTACAAAGTAAAAAATATAGAAATGTTTCAGGCACAAAGCACTTATAACAAATAATGGCAACAAATATGAACAAGTGAAGCTTAAAAGTCACAATTACCGTGTGTGCTCCTCAAACCACACAGAATAGGTAAGGTTTTCTGCAGCAACATAGGTATTTTCCCTCTGCAGCCGTATTGCATCTGATTGATTCCACAGGTGCAAACCTTAATTACCTGAGGTCACATGACTTACCTCATTCCCATTAAATTAAAACAGTCCACATTCTTAAACCATATAACCTAGGTGCTTATGAAAACAATCATATCACAAAAACCAAAATCTAAAAACTCAAAATGAACCGTCTCCTGGACACTTACAATTGTTATTCATCATCCTGAGCAGGGTTTGCATGTTCTCTCTGAGTGTGAGAGGTCAGAACGTGAGGGAGGTGAATGAAAGGTAGCAGCAGAATGTACGTTTTTAAAGCCAATCCATTTTAATGAAAGTCCGGGAAGAAAAACGAGGGACAAAAAGTGAGAAACCTGTCTGAAAAAGGAATGAGGACACAAGGAGACGAAAAATGTTTTATCGGCTTTCCCTGATTTGACATAATTACTGATAATCTAAGCATCCCCAAATCAATTAAACAATGTTTATTAGCGAATAATCAAGGTAATTTTTGTAAATAATTGTATTTTCCTTTAGAAGTATGGAACATGTTGGTCCAGTAAACCCTTTAACACTAGCTTCACCTGTGTGGAGACAAGAATCTATACAATTCTTCTGCACTTGCACACAGACAAGACAGGGGGTGCAATACAATACACCTATGAATTAACCCACACACCCAGGTTGTGACAGCGCCCTCTTAGTGTTACATAGTGTTCCACAAACTGGCTTTAAATGGCTTTTTGATGTAGTGGATGTATGTTGCCTTCACTTTAATAAACTCATCTTGGTTCAGGCTTCTTAAAGCTGTTAAATGTGATTTTATTTCTTCCTCTTACAGAATGAAAAAAAAAAGACAACCTGAGTTTGTTTCTCACAGCTTTTATTATGTCTCTAATACTGAAGACAGGCAGGCAGGAATAAAGGTGACGAAAGCCAAACTGTGAAACAAATGCATTTTTACTCTGAATCTAAAGGTAAAAGTGAAGAAACAACACAATATTGTAGGAAAATGATGATTTGACACTTTTATGACCTGTCTTTTAACCTTGTTTTTAATGCGTGACACTTATTTTAAAAACAGCTAACATCCTAATCAACAGTTATAAAACCAAATGTATTAATATTCCTGATCACATCTGTGTGATCTGCTTGGCTTTTAATCAATTCTGCAGCAAATGATTCACTTAGTTCTTAATGAAGGTTAATAAAAATGGTTGAGGTGGTTAAAAGCGTTTTTCTCCCTATCCGACAAAGTAAAAAGATGTGTCGCTAACATGAGCCGCTAACACTAATCAATGACAATGTTTGAACAGAAAATTTCCACTCACCCTTTAAATACAGTTAATTTTTGACGTTAGTGACGTTCGACTTCCTCTTTGTGAGTAATTGATGTTAGATAATTAATATTGTGTTTGTCTACATCAAATCCAAGCACACACGTTGAATCTGTTGATGTGGTAAGCAGCTACTCGCCCTGTCCCTCCTGGGCCTGGAAAAGAAACAAAGCTCATTTAATAACGTTAACCTAAATGTATAACATTATATAGCATGTAGATATGAAGGAAAACATTTTAAATCCTAAAAGAAGAGACACATACAGTAGTTGGGCCTCTGATTTTACACAATCATGGAAAATCGACGGAAATCACCAAAGTTACTTCATGAAACCAAAAAAGATATATGAAGCAGAATATATACTCTACGCTTGCCTACATAAATTGGAAGATCATCACACATTTTTTAAAATACATTCTTTACCATATTTTAATCATTCAACAGACTGTTGCAGGTGGTTGAAAGTGTAGCAAGTCTTTAGCTAGTAGCTACTAGTGGCGCAAGATTATTTTGTATGTATTTGTTGTCATTTTATGTCTTTTTGTATATATTTAGCCTTTTTTTGTGTGTTTTCTGGGCCATTTTGTGTATTTTCTTGTCATTTTGTGTTTGTCTTTTTTTTTTAGATTTTTGGAGTCATTCTGTGTGGTTTTTTGTGCCTGCAGTCCTGTTTTGTATTTTTCATGTAAATTTGTATGTTTTTGTTGTCATTAAATGTGTTTTTGATGTAATTTTATGTGTTTTTGATGTCATTGTGTGTGTGTTGTTGTTATCAGTTTATGTACATGAATGGATGAAATGGATCATACTGGTTTATCTATCACATCCAACAGATGATTGAGACCTGATGCTTCAAACTGTCATTGTCTTTCTCAAACCATTCCTGATCCCTTTTGACACTTTGAGTTTAAACGATATTTGATTAATAAATAACATTATTAAGCTTCAGTGCAGATGATATTGTTTATTCAGCTCTTCACCTCTGAGATACTATAGTGAGTTCATGTGCTCTACCTTGGTTCCAATCTCACGGCTCTTGGCTCTCATCTTGTTGACCTGAGACTCGGCCACGTCCGCTCGCTCTTCGGCTTCTTCCAAATCCTGCTGAGCCTTCCTGAATTTGGCCATGTGCATGTTCGACTGCTCCTCCTGTGGAAACGATTCTCAGTGATCCAGCGCCATGCTGCGTTCCTTCTCATCCAAGATGAGGTCACAGATTTACTCACTGCTTCTTCGGCTTGACGCTTGTAGGCTTTCATTTTGATCTGCAGCTTGTCCACCAGATCCTGCAGTCGGACGTTGTTCTTCTTGTCTTCCTCAGACTGGGAGGGCATGGATAGATTGTTTGAGAAATGCATCGTAGTTTGTAGACAGAAAAGGGAACACGTCATACCTGATATGTCAGCTCTTTGAGTTTACGTTCGTATTTACGAACTCCTTTGATGGATTCAGAGGAACGTTTCTGCTCAGCTTCCAGTTCAGTATCCAACTCCCTCACCTCCAGGGATGAAATTATGACATCAATTTTATTGATTTTTCAGTAACACTTTACTTGAAGTTTTATACATAAAGGCTGACATTACGTTGTCATTATTATGCCATGATTCCTCACTGATCTCCAACAAAACTCCTGTTAAACTCACCCTGGTCTCCAGTTTCTGAAGCTGCTTCTTCCCGCCCTTCATGGCTATGTTTTCCGCCTCGTCCAGGCGGTGCTGCAGGTCCTTAACCGTCACCTCCAGGTTCTTCTTCATCCTCTCCATGTGAGCGCTGGTGTCCTGCTCCTTCCTCAGCTCCTCAGCCATCATGGCAGCCTAGAGATGACACAACAGGATCAGCAGGTGTTTGACTCTAAACTGAACCATAGAGACCTTACATCGGTGATGGCTTTCTTGGCTTTCTCCTCAGCGTTCCTGGCCTCTTGAACAGCTTCCTCTATCTCTCCGTGCAGCTGAGTGACATCCAGATCCAGCTTCTTCTTGGTATTTAGCAGACTGGTGTTCTGTTGAACGGAGAATAGACATGAATCCAAAACGCATCGTGTCTTCTGTGTGAGACGTGTTCACACCTGAGAATGCAGAAGTCCTGCACGCTCGCTGGCGTCCACCAGTTCCTGTTCTGCCATCTTGCGACCGCGCTCCGTCTGCTCCACGGCCACTCGGAGTTCTTCAATCTCGGCCTGCATCAAAGTTGTCCTACGCTCCATCATGGCCACTTGCTCCTTCATGTCATCCTGTCCTCGGTTCGAGTCGTCCATGTGAATTTGGGCATCCTGGAAGTTAACTTTGATTTAGAGATTATCCATATCTACCCAACATACAGAAAAATATTTGGCTTTGGAATATATAGCACTGTGATTGGAGCACAAGAGCAGAAAAAGCCACTAAAACCTTCTTGTTCTTGTTATTTTGAGATCTGACCTTATGTCCATCATTTTTAGTGTGATGTTGTGATACAACTTGCAAGGTCTGCTAAAGCATTCCAAATGCTTTAAAATTTTTGTTTGTAGCATTTACTTGTTTTGTTAAGGTCGCAATGACAAGATAAAATTACAATCTGAGCCCCCCTACAAGTGTTCAATTCTTCCTTTAAAGTACCCAAAGGTAAAAAAAGTACTGGTCACACATGATCTTAAAGATTTATAAATTATGTTTCTGCTATCGCATTAATTATCTATGCAAAGAATAGCAAAGTTGGTCTTTGTCATGGCATTCAAGTGAATTTAAGATGTTTTTGTTTTGTCAATAAAATACTTGTCTTCTTCTGCTTAACTGTGATGGATGAACTGCAGCATAGGAATCGAGGATAAAACTAACCTAATTTTGAATGCAAAGCTAATCCTACTCTCGTGCATTACCTTGAGTTGTCCCTGAACGTTCCTCAGTTGCTTCTGGGCCTCGGCCGCCTGCCGGTTGGCGTGGCTCAGCTGAATCTGCATCTCGTTCAGGTCTCCCTCCATCTTCTTCTTCACCCTCAGAGCATCGTTCCGGCTGCGGACTTCGGCATCCAGCGTAGCTTGCATGGACTCCATCACCCTCTGGTGGTTCTTCTTCATTTGATCAATCTCCTCGTCCTTCTCAGCCACTTTCCGATCGACCTCTGCCTTAATCTGGTTCAGGTCCATTTGCACTCGCAGTATCTTGGACTCCTCTTGCTCCAGAGACGCCTTGAACATCAACAATTGTTAAATTTCAATGTCAAAAATGTGGATTTTCTAACATCATCCAAGCTCATCATGTGTTACCTCAGATTCTTCCAGTGCAGTCTGCATGTCATATTTCTCCGTCTCTACTTGCTTCTTGAACTTCTCTAGCTCATGTATGGTTTTCCCGCTTTCGCCAAGTTGCTCTGTGAGGTCCGATACCTCCTCTGTGTTTTTAAAAGAGTGTGTAAAAGATGAAATTTTAGATAAAGCAGACTTGTTGAATCCTCAAAGTTAAATTTAACTCACGCTGCAGGTTTTTGTTTTCCCTTTTCATGGTCTCCAGATGATCCAAGGCTTCCTCATATGAGTTCTTCAGCTTGAAGAGCTCAGTGCTCAGAGATCGAGACTCTTTCTGAGTTCCTTCCAGCTCAGCCTGAGTCTCCTCATACTTCTGCTTCCACTCGGCTAAAACCTAAACCCGTTCAAACATTAGCTGGGAGTAAATATTGCCCAGATCAAATGAAATGTGTAGTTTTCTAAGGGGTGCACCTTGTCAAAGCTCCTCTGCTTTTTGTCCAGTGTAGCGGCCAAACTGTTGGACTTCTCCACATCAACCATGAGGTCCTCCATTTCATTCTGCAGCCGCTGTTTGGTTTTCTCCAGAGAGGCGCACTTTGAATTCACCGCTTCGATTTGTTCCTCGGCTTCCTGGAGACGCTGGGCCAACCTTTTCCTAAGAGTAAAATCATTTATTTTAATAATGTTGTTGAATGATTGGAGAATGATTGATGTTAACTGTGTGGTAAAGCCTTTGAGGGGTGACCAAGATGGACAGGCAGTTTTTGAAAGGAATTGGGTCTAGTCGGGTAAACGTGCTGACGTTTTGTCTGATCTGGGGTTCAAGGGTCCCTGTACCAGTCAAGTTTACAACATCAATGTATTAATAAATAGAAGAATCTCACATTCACTAAAAAAAAACTACTTTTCTGAAAAATTTGAGGCCATGGTCAACCTGGTTGTATCTTTTTCTGGTAAACACAGTCTGTGTCTGTAGGTGAAGTTTAAATATGGCTGCAACTGTGATGAAACGGGTGTAAATGGTGATCCATTGGAGTTAAAGAGGCACACTGATCAAATTCTAGTGATTCCCTGGAAGAAAATGCGGCCCGAGATATGCATAACAGTTAATGGCAACTGTCTGCTGTTTCCTTCTCCATCGTGAGAGCTGACATAGTCTTACTGAACTCATGTTGAGCCAATCAGAAGGCCGTAATACATCTGGAAATGTCATTCGTTGACGGGTACGTTTCAGGGACAATGAGCTGACAAACAAATAAGTTCACGGTTAAAAATCCTACATCAGTGTTAATTAGATACTAACCACGGAGCCTCACTACCAGCCAGTGAAGGAGAAAACATGACTTTTGACTGAAGCTCTAGTAATAAACAATCTTTTGATAAAGCTGTATTTAAAGCTCAGGGGGTAGAAGGGTCGTATTCTGGTCCAGAGGTTGAGGGTTCGATCCCAGTCTATACTGTCTATGTGTCGAAGGGTCCTTGAGCAAGACACTGAACCCCATGCACCCACTAGCACCTTGCATGGCAGCTCTGTCCCGTTGGAGTGTGAAGGGGTGAATGAGCTGATATTGTAAAGCACTTTGAGACTACTTCATTGTGGGGATAAAGCGCTATATAAATCAAGTCTATTTACAATTTAAAGAACACTATAGGCACTCTTACTACACAATAGCTAGATAAACAGAGTTTCTAAAAAAAACTTTTTGCAGTTTTGTTTAGGTTTTCAAACCAACCTGGACTTGCAGAAGAATCCAGTCAAAGCTCAGTCATAATGATATATCTCGGTTTGGATCTGCTTACATTTAGATTATTCAATGACTCATTTTCTGGTCTTTGTTTTGAATGTAATACAGTCTTGTTCTTGTCAGTAAATCTCAGAGTTTAGTTACTTGGCCTCCTCAAGCTCCTCGGTGCGCTGAATGGCATCAGTCTCATATTTGTTCCTCCACAGAGCCACCTCTGTGTTTGCCTTCGACAAATTGCGCTGCAGCTCAGCTTTAGCCTCCTGCTCCTCCTCGTACTGCTCCCGGAGGAGATCGCAGTCGTGACGGGCTGACTGCAGACTGTGAGCGAGGGCGTTTTTAGCCTGTAGAGGAGGAGACCAGAACAATCTGGGCCTGAATGAACTGCCAATGGCAGGTCTGTCCGTTAGCGTGAGGGTTTGGTACCTTTGTTTCCTCCTCGTTCAGTCGCTTCAGCTCCTCAATCTGCATTGTGAAGCCTTGCTTTCCACGGGTCAGCTGGGATATGAGGCTTTCTCTCTCCTCCATCTGTCGGGAAAACTCAGCTACACCAAGACAAACGAGGATCAGATTTCATTTTGCAACAACGCCTGTAACCTTTACATTAAAAGAGGAAACAGATGTACCGTTCTCAGTTTGGAAACGGGCTTTCTGATTGGTGAGATCTGAGATTTGTCTCATGTGCTCATCATCCTTGGTCTTCAGCTCAATGAGTTGATCTTCAAGAGAGCGACATAGCTTCTCCAGATGGACCTACACATGTACGACCCAGATCAGACCCAAAACACATCCAGACTCCTCCTGCATTCTTTACGGCTGTCACTTTGACGCATAAATTGCGATTATATTAATTGTAGGGGAAATTAACGCACAAAAAAATAAAGCTGCACTCCAAACAGCTAGGAACCTTTAAAGAGTTCCCAGTATACCTATAATACTGATGCACAGAATACACTAGATGGAAAACAAATGCCCAGTTGTGTGCAAATTGTACAAGATAGAGTTTTCTGATCACCGGAGCTCTTCTAGCCTCAACTACCACCTCAATGCTAAACATGTATCAGCTAGCGCGATTATCAGTGGCCAATCCTTTTGCGGGCCTGATCCTTTCAATGCAATGCGTGAAACGCGTCTTCATCCGGTCGACCTATTTTACGGCAGTTCGTGTACTATTTAAAGGGTTAAAAATAATTAGTAATTAATGTTTTGGGTGAATTCCGATTCAATTTGGTTTTTATTTTATTTTCTGTTTGGTTTTTGATTGTCAATGTTGTGTCTTGTGTTTTGGTCTGTTTTTGTATACATTTATATCGTCTTGCTGTGGGTTTTATTATCTGAGGGAGAGAAAAAGCAACAAGTTCGGTGTTCAATAATTGTGTTGCTATTTTATAGCACTACATACAGTATGGACATGATGCTTTATTTCATTTGTATTTTCTATTATTTGGAGATTAACAATAGTACACATCAATATTCCCCCTGATGGTCAAAAATAAAGGTGGCAGCAGCCCTAGGGACTAGTCTCAAATACAGTAGAATGTAAATGGCTACATGTATCTGTTCAAGTCTGTTAAAAACAAAAAATTAGTTTACAAAGTCACTGTTCAATTACTCAATGTTTTTTAAAATCTCTTGACAGCACAAGTATTCTTATACCTTTGTTTTGGCGACTGTCTCCATGTTGCTGGCCACATCGTCGATCTCCATCTTGAGCTCGCTCTTCTCCTTCTCCAGCTTCTGTTTGATCCTCTGGAGGTTGTCGATCTGCTCTCCCAGCTCCGCCATGCTGTCTGCCTGCTTCTTGCGCAGTGCAGCAGTCGTGGCTTCGTGATGCAGCGTGGACTCCTCCAGGTCACGCCGCAGTTTGAGAAACTCCGCCTCGCGTTTCTTGTTCATCTCTATTTGCACTGCAGTGGCTCCCCCCGCCTCCTCCAGCCTCTCGCTGATCTCTTCGATCTCCCGAGCGAGGTCCGAACGCTGCTTCTCGATCTTAGCGCGGACAGCTCGTTCGGCCTCGACCTCCTCCTCTAGTTCTTCAATACGAGCCTGGAAACAAAGGACTGTCGGCTTTAGTCAAAGACTCCATTTGAAATAATTCAGAATGAAAAATGAGTTTCATCACTTGAAGTTCTTTCATCTTCTTCTGCAGCTGGTTGTTGATCAACTGCTCATCGGCGATTTTGCTAACCAGCTGGTTGTTTTCAAACTCTTTCCTGTGAAGACATGAATGATTAAAGACTTCACGGCATCATTGTTGTTAGCTAAAGCCTGATATATGCTTTGCGTCAGGTCAACGGCGTAGCCACAAGTAGCTTTCTACGTTGACGTAGACCCCCAACGTAATCTGAGGTGCCCCTCCCAAAAATTCTGACTAGATGTTGACACGATGCGGAACCCAACCTCATCCCCGGTCTCTGCCTTTTCCAGTCAACACTGCTGTGTTTTAACTGCGGAGCGATACGAGTTGTTTTTACAGTGGATTGAGTCAAAGAGAGAACCGAAATGGACAGAAAGTGCCAGTTTTATTATTTCCTTTCATGGTTGCAGCACACGTGAAGCACCGCCAAAATGGAGTCAATCACAGACAAAAGGTGTGTGTATTGCTACTCTGACTCATCTCTGTACCTACAGTGTGTTTGTGTGTGTGTTTCATTAAACAGCAAACAATGGCCAACATGCTGCGGAGGCTGCCAGAGGAGCAGACATGAAGTCATGTTTAAAGTCTACAACTCCATGCACTTTTATACTTTGTTTGCATGTAGTGTATGGTTATATTGAAGAATAAAGCGCATGTTTTGAAACTGTTGTTTTCATGTTTGTGTCCAACAATACACACATACAGTAGTTACAGTAGGTAGGTCAGTAATATTTCTAAAATAAACTGCATTTTAAGATGTCTAAAAATCATTAAACTTTGTTTACTGTGACCAGCAGATAAACAAGGGCTTTTTAATGCTCCGCTGAAACCACACACACACACACACACACACACACACACACACACACACACACACACACACACACAACCCCCATGGCAGCCAATCGCATAGCGATGCGTTCCCTTGACGCATAAGTACAGTTGTCACATCCATGGCGTAGGTCCTGAAACAGAAGCTTATACCAGGCTTTAGTCATGTGAACCAGCTCACTTCTTCATCTTCTCCTCAGACTGCTGCTTGTCATTCTCCAGGTCCATCAAAGACTCCTGGTCCAGCTTCAGATCTCCTTCCAGCTTCCTCTTCACCCTCTCCAGGTCCATGCGGATCTTCTTCTCTTGCTCCAACGAGCCCTCAAGCTTAGAAATCAAATCACACAAAGTTCATCCAGACATCTTCAGCCACATAGACAGAGGTTGAAAAAGGAAAAATCCAGACTCACGTCGTCCACTTGCTGCTCCAGCTTGGACTTGGCTTTGGTCAGAGAGTTGACTTTGTCTTCCTCTACCTGAAGGTCGTCCAGGGTTTGCTGGTGTGCCTCTTGGAGGGCTTTCTTCTCCTTAGTCAGTTTGACAATGTTTTCATCCTGACCAGCCAGCTCCTCCATGAGGTTTTTAACCTGCAGAGAAATTCACTCTATACCAGTGGTTCCCAAACAGGGGTACAGGAGCACAATGCAGGGACATATTTGGAAAGACAAATATTTAAAAAATAATTGGAAAATGCTTGTAGTTCCTTTTTATGCTTTGTTTTTAGAAAGAAAAAAAAACAGGATTATTTTATGCTGTATTATGCTACATTTTACAAAGGAGACAGTATTTAGTTACTATTGGAGTAATCACATAAAAGTGCATTGTATTTAAAAAAAAAAATACATTTCACTTTAAATTCCACATTAAGTAGAATTTGTAGATTATGCTTTAGGGAACCAGTGTTTGAGACACTGGGTTTGGGAGACCCTGCTGTTCCATGAATATAAAAGCATATAAAATTATGGAGAGGGTACTAATGATATGAAGAGGGGGTACACATGATTTGACAAAAATGCAAAGAGGTATACGGAACCAAAAAGATTGGGAACCACTGCCCTACAAAAGTGGTTCGCAACTGATTCGGCTTCAGATTGCACCAGTTTCCCCTAAAAACAAGGAAAGTTTAAATATAATACATCACCGGCGTCTTAAAGTTCCCACACCTTGTTTTCTGTTGCATGTTTTTCCTTCTCCACTTTTGCCAGCGTGATCTCAAGATCGTCGATGTCCTTCTTCAGCTCGGAGCACTCGTCCTCCAGTTTGCGCTTCTTGGCGGTGAGTTCGGCGTTGATTTCCTCCTCGTCCTCCAACCGCTCGGTCACCTCTTTGAGTTTGGCCTCCAGCTGGATTTTGCTTTTGATCAAGCCTTCACATCGCTCCTCTGCATCGCACAGATTCTCTGAGTCCTGAGAGCAAACAGGAGTCAGTAGCGATCACACCCGGAGGTTGTGAGATGGTTGTTAGCAGGATACTCACAGCTTGGACTTGCAGTTGCAGGTTGTTTTTCTCCTGTAATAGTGAAACCATCTTCTCCTCCAGCTCCTTCCTCTTGGCCTCTGACTTTACCAGATCTTCTTTACACTTGATGAAGTCCTCCTTCATGGTGGCCATCTCCTTCTCGGTCTCTGCGCTCTTCAGGAGAGGCTTGATTTTAAAGAACAGCTTCATCCACGGCCAGTGTTTGACGTTCATGAAGGAGCGCAGGTTGTACTGCAGAATCCACACACAGTCTCTGCAAGACGAACAACGGCAACGTTACGCTTTCTCATGTTACCGTTGTTACAACTGGAGAGAAGATCAAACGACGATTTACACACTTTTGAACAATTAAGTTGGAGAACTCTTTCCTCATAAGGTAACCTCGACACACAGCTTGAGTTTGGGTCACGAGGGAAACCAGCTTTTCATCTCGCATCTCTTCCAGAGTGCCGAGGAGTCCGGCCTTGAAGAAGACCTTTAACCACATGGTCCAATGTTACTGAAGTGAATCTAAGATGTGTTTCCAGCACTAACAAAATAATATAACAGGTAATAACATCGTATTGAGCTTGAACACAAATAACAATATTTGACTTTAGTGTGGGACAGATACCATGAATTACATCAGCTATACATCCATCTTCTATATCTACTTCCTGTATACGCAGGCTTTTGTGGGTCTGCTGGTGCTAATATTGCCAGATACTGTATCTTTACCTGTGTTGATGATGTTAGGTATGGCATAACCATCCCAAGGGGCCACAGCTTTGAAAAAACAACAGCTTTCCAGATCCTCTGCTCACCATATGAAACAAATTTAACTAATAGATAATAGCTGGGTAAATATTACCCATTGTGGGTCCAATATTGAAATGCCAATTTGTTGCTCTTCACAAGGTGTTGATTGATTTTGAAAAATACATAAAAGGACAAAAAAACAAAACAAAATAGGACAACAAAAATATGCTAAATGACCAAAAAAATACATAAATACATTAATACATGATAGGACAGCAAAAATTTACAAAAGAACAACAAAAATACACAGGAGCACAAAAACAATACACGATAGGACAACAAAAATATGTTAAACGACAAAACAAATACACATAAGGACAAGAAAAATACACAAATAGGAAAGAAATCTGAAAAAAACACGAAAGAACAACAATAATACAGAAAAGAACAACAAAAAATACACAATAGGTCAACAAAAACACACTAAATGATTGAATAATACCCAAAGGACCACATAAAAACAAATATACAAAAGAGCAACAATAACGTTCATGTTGGTATGTATGGTCAACAAAAATACAAAAAATGACAAGAGAATGAATAAAATGTGGCCCTTAGACAAAACAATCACATTTTTGTGGTGTACACTGTGATAGACTTATTGTTTTTCATGTACTTTTCTTCTGTGCTATTTATTTGTTTTTAAAACATTTTAGATGTATTTTGACACTGTAGACTTGTTTTATGTACTGCTGCCAGGACACACTTGTAAAAAAGATTATTGATCTCAATGTGGTTCTCCTAAATAAATAAATAAATATATATTTGTCCATCTTAGATCTAGTGCACTGTCACTACAGCACATGCTATATACTCATCTATATTGAATGATGGCATCAGAATGAAATTAGATCCAGATTAAGGAGCAACAGCAACAGCAGCAACGATGTGTTTAATAAATAAAAGATGACTTTGCCACATCTTCTTAATGTTTTAAAAGCACATATGTGCTTCTCTCTGCACTGACAACAGTGTGCAAACACACTATGTGTTCCCGTATAAAAAAAAGCCTTCTGCACACCTTTGTAGAACCAAATCGACACTGAGAGTGGTCGATATCAATGGAGCCGAGGAGCTTCTCAGAGGCTTTCTTCCCATCGATGAACTGTCCCTCTGGGATGACGCTGGCATTTAGGATTTTGTATCTGTTGGAATGAGGAAGGACAGACGTTTAGAAACCATAAGAAAAGTTAATGGATGCCATTTGCCATCTCTGAAGGATGCTGACCTCTGCTTGAAGTCAGCGTACAGAATCCTGCTAGGGAAACCTTTCCTGCAGATCCTGATGCCCTCCAGCACACCGTTACAGCGCAGCTGGTGGATCACCAGATGATTGTCCATGATCCCTGCAGCCAGGTACGAATAACTTCAGTCAAATATGTCCAAGCCAACGTTTGAAAATGGTTTTATCTGCTTAACTTATGTACCCTTCGTTCTTTGGTTATTTTGTCTTCAAACCAAATAAAAATAACAAATGAACGCAGAGGTCATTTTGTTTTACTGACTTAAAACCAAAACAGAAATAAAGAAAAATCAAAAACCAGACAAGCAGCATTTTTCTGTTCTAAAATTAAACCTTGTTCTGTTTGTGTGATATTTGGATATTTAAGGGAAACAAGGACGAGAGCTTCATGTTTTAATCTCACCACACAGAGGGGACCCACAGACGGGGGCGGACTTTCACTCCCTGACTAAAAAAGGAGCAACGCTTAAGTCACATTACTGATGAACTAATGAATTGAAATGTTATTAATACATAAATAATAATTTTTTTAAATGGGTGTTACGTAAAATATGTACATGATATGTGATTAAAGGAACCAGAGGTGGTGTAATGAATCTACTGGCTCTCTTCGTTTTTTGTGATCAACTCCCATGTGTGTTGACGGCTGCCGTTAGTGGCTAGTGGTAATAAAACGTGCCAATGATATATTTTTACTGCCTTCATAAAAGCTGAAATTGTTTTTGCAAAAGTGTCAAATTGTAGAAGTTCTAACGTCTATTGTTCCTCACAGTCATAGTCAGTCACCAGTTTATTTGGATACTATTTGGACCGTAACACTATTGGTTCATATTCACAGATTCGGACTTCCAGCATCAATAACTCTTTAACGAAACGTCTTCGACATGTAAATTATGCCTCTTTGCCATTGGTGCGATGCTATAAGATCAGTTTATCAAATGCAGCAGAGTAAAAGTCCACCCCCCTGTCTGTGGGTCCTCTCTGTGTGGTGAGCTTAAAACATGAAGTTCTTGTCCATAGTTTCCCCGTAAATATCCAAATATCACACAAACAGAAGATTTAATTTTCAAACAGGAAAATGCTGCTTGTCTGTTTACTTTTTTGTTGGTATTTTTGTTTTAGTTTTAAATCAGTAAAACAAAATAACCACACTGTTTATTTTTTATTTTGATTTGGTTATAAAACGGAATAACCAAAGAACGAACTGTACACGGATTCTGCTTACCAGGAGTTTTGACCTCATTGGGAATCAGGCAACGCACAAAGTGAGGGTGTGTGCTCCTCAGGTTGGTCATCAGCTTTCCAAGATTTTCCTGCAAGAGAAACCAAGTATAACACCGAAAGGTACAGAAATGTTTACAAAAACTCACACGAGGAGTCAGGAAGTTATCATCTTTGAGACAGACCAAAGAACTTTAGACTTACACGGAAAACTGCTGACACAGTCTGGAAAGAACCCCCCTTCTTTTTTGCTGCTTTCTTCCCCCCTTTTCCTCCAGAATCACCAGCTCCTTCTATAAGAGAACACGGAGAGATTATCCTTTTTATCAGGGGTGTCAAACTTATTTTAGTTCAGGGGCCAAATATGGATCAGTTTGAAGTGGAAAGCAGAGGTTGGGAATTGAACGACTTCCACATTCGTGCTACATTTAGCTCATAAAAACAACAGAGTGTTCCTGTATCCCAATGGAACCAACAACCTTCCAACGTACCTCCGTCACTTCCAGAAAACGAAGCGTATAAGACACCCAAGAGTTTGGTTGATGACTTCTGATAAAGCCCCACCACCGACTCGTTCAGGGGGTCCTTGTTCTTCTCCAGCCATCCGGTGATGTTGTAGTCCACGGAGCCGGCATAGTGCACCAGCGTGAAGTGGGCCTCGGGTTTGCCTTTGACAACCTTTGGCTTTTGGAAGGCGATGTTCTTCCCGAGGTGCTGGTCGTACAGCTTGTTCTTAAACGAAGTGTCCGAGGATTTGGGGAACATGCACTCCTCTTCCAGAATGGAGAAGATGCCCATTGGCTGTGGGATGCATGAAGAAAAGATGAGAGACATTGTCATGTATTTCTGACATTTGTGCCTTTGGCCTCAAGGTTCTTTGCTAATCTTGCTTTGGTGTAGCTGCAGTCTCCTGCAAATAGACGGTAACCTTGCTGATATGTGTAAGAACTAGACATCATGCCGACAGAACGGGGGTAACCCTTAGTTCAGGGGAAGGCAAGGCCTTTGGAGGTATAAAGACAGAGACCAGGAGAAGGTGGGCATAGCATGGCTGTGACATTGTTCCATCTGCAACCAGCTGGTTGTTGTGCGTAACCTCATCCTTCATACTAAAATAAACTCCTCTGGTGCTGATCTTCAAATCTGCCTCCTTCATCTTTGTCTCGCCTCCTCTCTGTGCAAAACCGTCACAACACTTGGGGGCTCTTCTCAGAATCTAAATACATCTAAATAACAAGGTAAGTGCAGGATTTCCTTCCTAACATTGCAGTTGGAATATGATACCTTACCCATTAAATTATTGACTGGATAAAATAACTCTCGTAAAATCTGAAATGGTGGCATTGTTGAATAATAATGATAAAATTAAAATTAAGGAGAAAAAGCAAATAGGTGATGGCGAGCAGACACTGTCCAAATGTGCGCAGCTCACAATTCATGTTCTCACACCATACGGAGCGACACTGACACAATCTGACTGCTCGCACAATACGTCCATGCACGACACGTCAGAGACTTATTTCCGGAAATGTAATGTAAGAAGAAAAATAACTCTGAAGCGTCGCCATTAAAACAGAAGAAGAAGAACCTGCAAGTGGATAGACACTTGCAATGCTAAGCAAAAAGAGCTTCAAAGAAGAAAAGGCGGCAATGTGTGGGAAGTACGTGGGAAGTACGGTTTGTCAATTTTACAGCGGTCTTACGGTGTTTGCACGTGCAGTGTGAGAGTTTGAGGTAAGCCGTGGCTTGGCACTGCTTCAACAAACATTTCAAACATTTTCTTGCAACCATACGATTTCTGATCGGCAGCTGGTCGTGTGGTGTTAATCGCTTCTCATGACCCGCTGTATGCTACACCATGTATACTACACCATGTATACTACACCATGCATGACACACGATTTAGCCGAGACTCGGCCCGATCCCAAAAATAGACGCACATGTGAAAACTGCTCAAAATGGGCCTAAAATCGCAGTATATGCCCGACTTAAAAGGGGTGAATTTTTAAGATGAAACATTGACTGCAGCTTATTGGACAATAGCCTGTGGGACAGATAAAGACAGGTGCTCGACAAGAAACTGTAACAGTAGGTCCTAATGTGGTGAATTGTGTCTCAGTTAGAGTTTGAGGTATTGATTTTAGAGTGAGATGTCCAGACGGAGGTAGGGTTAGTGACCGCTGCCTTCTTTGGTTCGTATATAACACGTGACATCCCACCTTCTCTATGAGCTCGATGCAGGCTGCCAGGTCCATCCCGAAGTCGATGAACTCCCAGTCGATGCCCTCCTTCTTGTACTCCTCTTGCTCCAGAACAAACATGTGGTGGTTGAAGAACTGTTGCAGTTTCTCGTTGGTGAAGTTGATGCACAGTTGCTCCATACTGTTGTACTGTGAAGAACACGCCATCATCACCATTCATCACCTCTTTAAAAAGCCCTCAACATGTGAACTCACGTCAAATATTTCAAAGCCAGCGATGTCCAACACGCCGATGAAGAACTGCCTGGGCTGTTTGGTGTCCAACATCTCATTGATGCGAATCACCATCCACAAAAACATCTTCTCATACACAGACTTAGCCAGAGCTCCCACTGCATTGGTGACCTGAAGAGAAGTTTAGAACAAGAGGCCCCATGGTTTTACCCTGAAGGCATCACAATCTGTCAACCTACATGTGCACCATCTTCAGTCTGTCACTAATCAATAATCAATTCAACCCAGTGATGAAGAAAGAGAGAAAGGACAGAGAATGGTCTGAAATAAACATCTCACTGAAGACTGATGAGGCCTACTTCATTTTGTGTATCATTGTAGTCGTTTTGTGTGTTTTTTGAGTATTTTTGAGGAATTAAGATCATTTTGTGTATGCTTTCTAATATTTTGTGTGTTATTGTTGTCCTTTTGTGTTCTTGGAGTAGTTTTGTGAATAATTGTTTTTTTGTGTGTTTTTTAGAGATCTTTCTATATCATAGACTATAATTTTCTAATATTTTGTGTATTATTGTTGTTCTTTTGTGTGTTCTTGGAGTAATGTTGTGTATTAATTTAGTGTATTTTGCTGTTTTGTAAATTTTTCTGTCATTTTTGTTGTCATGTGTAATTTTGTCGATGTTTTGTATAATATGTCATATTTTGTGTTTTTTTTCTTGACATTTTGTGTAATTCTGGTCTTATTTGGTGTATTTGTATTGTGGTTTTTCTTTTTTGTGCATTCTTGTCATCTTGTCTGTTTTTGGAGGAATTTCAATGATTCCAGTTGTCTTTTGTGTAATTTTCCGATCATTTTTGTATGTTTTTACAGAGTCCTTTAATGTATTTTTGCTGTTGTTTCTTATTTCTTAGACATTTTTTAAACTATTTCAGTCATATATTATGTATTTTTGTCAATGTTTTGTATAATATGTTGTATTTAGTGAGTGTTTTTTGCAGTATTTATTGCCACTTTTTTTTGTGGTTTTGAATATTTTTCTTTTTTGTGCATACTTGGAGTCATCGTGTTTGTTTTTGGAGGAAATTCGATGAGTTCAGTTGTCTTTTGTGTATGTTTCTGATCATTTTGTATATTTTTACGCAGACATTTTGTTCATTTACTTTGGATTTTGGGTTCCATGAGCATACACACACTGCTGTGTGTGTGTGTGTGTGTGTGTGTGTGCGTGTGTGTGTCCTGTGGGATCTCGTACAGTACCTGCGGCACGGTCTGGCCTTTGGTGACGTATTCATTCCCCACTTTGACTCGAGGGTAGCACAGGCCTTTGAGCAGGTCCGCTGAGTTCAGCCCCATGAGGAAAGCCACTTTATCTGCCACTGAGAGGCCGAAGGCAAACACCAGGATTAGCATCAACAACATTTATATCAACCACTATGAAGCGTGACGTTACACACCCTCGGTGCCGTCGGGCTCCGCCTGCTCCTCCCGCTGCTTCTGCTTGAACTTCATGTTCCCATAATGCAACACGGCACCAGTCAGCTTGTAGATGGAGAGTTTCTCATCGCTGGTGAAGCCGAGGACGTCAGTTGCTGTCTGTTAATGTTGGACAAACATTAAGTCTGTGTGGGAATTCTGATGATTCTGAACCAGGGGGAATTTCCTGCTCAACATGTGGTTCTTCATGTCTTCATTTTAATTAATATTCCCCCAGAAAACCTTTAAAGTGGGAAACTTTTTAACCTATCATCCAAATAAGCTAACTTTTGCCCAATAAAACCCCCTTGTTTCCTTTATTCCCTACATTTTCCCTCTTTTTGTTCCACATCTTTTTCACTATTGTTTGACACATTTTGCCTGTTTAAGCTACCCTTTGCCTAGATCCTCTTTATTTGCCCATTTTTTGGCGATTGGCCCATTTTAGTCACTTTTCAATCTTTTCTTGCTACGTTTTGGCCTTTTTTTCTACATTTTTGTCTTTTTTCACTATTGTTTGCCACATTTTGCCCATTTCATCTACCCTTTGCCATTATACACCACCTGCTTCCTCCTTATTTGCCCATTTCTTGGCCACTATTGACTGTTTTTGACCTAATTTAATAACTTTTTAGTTTTTACTCTTTTCTTGCCACTTTTGGACCATTTTTGGCCACCTGTTGCCATGTCCGCCTCCACTCGCTCGTCAAAAAAAACGTAGCAGACCGGCCCGACCCACTTTGGGTCATCGGTCCAACATCAGGACGATGCCAGATGGCCAGTCCACCCCTGACTCTGAAGCAGGATCAGAGACGGCATTACACTCACGTCCGTGGCCACCAGCTCCTCTTTGTCATCGATGCTGGCGACGGTGATCTGCCCCTGACTTATCATGGGGAAGTCGTACGGATTGGTGGAGATCAGGAGCATCTCTGAAGTCAACAAAAACGGCGTTAAAAGTGAAACGTTTGTGTTTGTCCGTTTTCTTTGGTGTGTGAGTCTCACCTATGAGCTCGGCTTTGTGTCCTGTCATTATCTGATAGAAGATGTGGTAACTCCTCTCTTCAGACAACTGGAAAGTAACTCTTGACTTTTCCAGCAAATCTGCAGATCATCAGGAGAAGTTTTATAAGTATGGGTGAAATGATTCATTCATTAGATAACGTGTCAAACTCAAGCCCCGGGGGCCAAATCTGGCCCTTTAGAGCAGTGGTTCTAAAACTTTTTAGGTTCAAGTCCCTCCTTTCTGTTATTTATGCATCTACCCCCTTTGTCCGACTACAATATTTTGGCTGCATGCTCTGCTCGTAAGGAGTTAATCATGTTAGAGGATCTAGTAAAGCTTTATTTTAACCTTAGGGTTAGGGTTAACAATTACCTTTATGTGCTCGTTTACGCAATACTAGTACCATGTGCTCGCATGTAACTTTTACATGAGCAGGCAATAAAAAAAAAAATATCCGTTGAATTATTATTTTGACTAAAAAAGTTACTGAATCGATTCGGATGGAATCGTCCTAATTTAACCAATTATCGTCCCTGAATTGAATCGTCAACAACGAATTCTGATTTGAATCAAAATGTTGCTAAAACTAATCGTTACACCACTATTCATAAGTTAAAAAAACAAATATCACAAATCATGAGCGTTATTTTAAAGCAGAAAGACAAACTTACAGGTTTCTATGTCAGCAGAAGCCAGTTTTCCTGAGGTTCCGAAGTGAATCCTGATAAATTTACCCTTTAAAGGACAAAAAAAATCATCACAAACTGCATCTTGTGAATTTTTAGAGAAGAAACTAGAAAACACAAGGTGGTGAAATATAATGTCACTCACGAATCTGGAGGAGTTGTCGTTCCTGACGGTCTTTGCGTTTCCAAAGGCCTCCAGCAGAGGATTGGCTGAAATGATTTGATCTTCCAGAGTCCCCTGGAAAACAACTTCATCTTCTTCACCTTCATTTTTCTACTAAATAAAACTAAATGATAAGACGTTACCTGAATTTTCCCTGACGAATGTTCCTTCTTATCGCTGCCACCGGCCACTGCGATTGTCGCAAAGTACTGGATGACACGTTTGGTGTTGACAGTCTTTCCTGCACCAGATTCTCCACTGCATTCATTAGACATCATGTGAAAAACATGTTTTTCCTTAAATGTGACATATGTAGATTTATATTTGTTGAACCTACGTAATCAGGACGGACTGGTTCTCCCGATCTGGAACACAAAGACAGAGCGTTAGCTTCAACGCTATTCAGTACTTACAGCATTTGTCTCAGTCTCATATTGCGTGGCCCCCAAAATCATCACATAAAATTGCTCCAAAAACAGGCAATATTATGGAAAAAATACACCAAAGGAGAACAAAAATACACCAAAATACACTAAAAGTGCACAAGACAACCTCAAAAACACACAATATTACAGAAAAATATATAAAACGACTCATCACAAACAAAATGTCAACAAGAATACACAATATGACTCCATAAACCCACAAAACAACAGCAAAAACACAGAAAATGAACAAGAAATATATATAATGACAACAAAAATACCCCAAAACACTCAAAACAATGACAACAAACCCCCCCAAAAAACGTCACCGAAGATCATTATACAAATATACAAAAATGACAATAACACACAAAAGCCTTTGTTTTTTACTTGTATATTAATGCTTAGATTGATTGATAATGTGGCCCTTGGACTCGACAATCACATTTTTGTGGCCCCGCTGTGATAACAGTTGCTCTGCCTCAACAATGAGCATTTCTGAGCTAAAGTATGTTAGATTAAGCTCAGTTCTGTCTGTATAATTGAAATCTCTCCCTCTTAAAAAAAACAACAACAAAGAATTAGGAATTAGGAATAAACTATTTTTTTTCTGATATTCACATGATGATTCCTAATATGGATGTAAGGGGAATTTATTTACTTATGTAATAAAATGTTTCAGTTAAGAGCAGTGATTCCAAACCACCCCTAAGTCATTTAGCTCCTCCCTGCAGCTCAGAGACCAATCACGTGACGTGTCTCACCTGTGAGCATATTTTGATATGCATTATCAGACACAGAGAAGATGTGGGGCGGAGCCTCCATCCTCTTCTTCCCTCTATAGGCCGACACCACCTGAGGTTCGTAGACCGGAAGCCACTTGTACGGGTTCACAGTGACACAGAAGAGGCCGGAATACGTCTGCACACACATCACAATCACACTTTTATTCACTAGGTTCAGCCTTAACCTCAGACTATATATGATATATAATAATAATCTAAACACCAACACTCCTACAGCATCAGTCAGTATTAGGTCAGCTCTGCTTTCTCTGATTATACCTGCAACGCCTCAAAACAAATACACAAAATGACTCAAAAAAACACACAACTTGACTCATTAAAAAACAACAAAAACACAAAATTACAGAATTAATAAACTAATAACCCTAAACAAACGAGCAAAAACATATACAGTACACAAAATGACTCAAAAACACACAAAAATGAATATTACACTGACATACAACAACAATGACAAAATACACAACATAGATCTGGAAACACATAAAACATAGACTAAAATGTAAAACATGCAAAATGAAAGACAAATACACAAAAGGACATAAAAATACACAAAATTATTGAAATTTGGCGATAAAAACACACAAAATGAGAGTAAAATGTATAAATTGGCAATATGACTCCACAAAACACAACATGAATCTGGAAACACATAAAACATCAACTAAAATACACAAAATGTTTAAAAGAAAAATAAAAGACAAATACACAAATCGACAACAAGAACAAGGAAAATGACTGAAAAATACCAAAATTGTCATCTAAACACATTATTCTAATACTGACATGAACGTTAATAATAAGACACTATGGTATGTGTTCCACAGCACTTTAATGAGTTGTTACAAACTGGTGTGATGTTGTGGGAGTTCCTAGCATTCCCACTAATACAAATATGTAAACATTCTTCTATTTTTACATAATTATTGGCTCGTACTCATCCACATTAGCAGATCTCGATGACCCGCTCTTGGCTATTTGTGGAGGCATTACCGTAAACATTGTAAAACAGAAGTTTTATTAAATTATTCTCAGAGCGTTGCCGGTGGTTCTTACGTAAATCATCCACGCTGCGTAACGCTCTTTGAGGTTGTACAGCACTGAGGCCTCGTTGAGGTGCGTCATCATGACCATGTCTTCAATCTTATCGTACTTGGGGGGGTTCATGGGGTAGCAGTCCTCCTCCTTCACCGTCACCATCTGATCATGTCAGGATCAAATAAATAAATAAATAACAACAGGCACATGAAACAATTCCATGTCTGCAAAGGCTCGTCCTGTGTGTCGCACCGCCTGGTGGGGAATGAAGGTATGACAGGTGGGGCGCGACAAACAGGAGGACGATTTCATTTTCATGCCAATCTTTTTAAATGCCTTTCTTCATTGACAATAAAGATAATAGTAATAATGAGAAAATAAAATGTAGCAGAAATTCACAAATAATTAAATTATTAGACTGCATTAAATATGCGACCGGGAACAAAATGTAACATGGAACTAAAGTGGAAAAATAATTATTTACATCGGCATGTACTTCACATGGAGCAGAACAATAAACAAACTTCCAACAGCTGATTTAAAAAAATAATTTCCTTTTTTTCACAAATTGCAAACAATTTTTCTGTATTTTCTGTATTTTTAACTGCTGCAGGTTCACATTTTTTTTTATGCAGGTGATTAGTTTAATGTAGTTTCTGATTTATTATGAAACATAATGTTACTTGTTTCCTTTTAGTTCAACACATTTGAAAATGTGTTATTTGTCAGGATTATTTTGGGGGACAATGGGTGCAGGTGGGGCTTAAAAGTTCACCTTAGTTCAAAGAGGGGAATACCCAAAAACATTAGAGAACCACTGAGGTAGTAGTCTGTCAGCTTGTGGACTTTGCATGTTCTTCCTGTGTGCACAGGTTTTAGTTGCATATTCCTGTCTTCTCTCTCGCTTAAAAACCAAAAATCTTCATTTTTGTTGTTTTATTTCCAAAATAAAGAAATCCACAAATTATTATTATTATTATTATTTGTATTTTTTATTTTATTTATTTATTTATTTATTTATTTATTTATTTATTTATTAATTATTATTATTATTATTATTATTATTATTATTATTATTATTATTATTATTATTATTATTATTATTATCAAACAGTTTTTTTGTTTTCCATACCCAATAAAAATTTCAAGCTGGGAATCGTCCAAGCAGAAACTTTTAATCGGGTAAAGAAGATGATTGAATACATTTCATTCTTTTAATGTTCATTTTTAATTCTAAAATTCTAGCTGCTAAATTAAAATATGCTCCCTTTTTTCAGTTATTTGTCTCAAAAATGAAATGGAAAATAGGACAGGAGTGGTGAAAACATTTTTTTAAAGTGGTAAAGAAGAAGAAAAGAAGAGAAAAGGCCATTTCTGTGATGATCTCTGTGGATCTGCAACAGGTTCTACAGTAATAAACACAAACCTCTTGGGTTTCGGTGACCTTCACGGTGACTTGGTCTTCTTCTTTCTTCTGGATGACACCCTTGACGTACAGCTCCTTGACGTCGGACACGAAACACGCCGTCCTGGCGTCGAACGGCCGGTTCTGGGCCTCCACTCGCTCCTTCTCAGGTTTGCGTAGAAAGACGGACGCCGGCCCGTACTGGGCCATTTCTGCATCCGAACTCATGTTGATATCTGAAGCTCAAAACACACACAATTTGCCTACAGACCCCGATCTGTCCAGTCGGAGGTCCTTCAGATCCCACAGGTAGAAGAGGATTCTAAGAGTGAGCAACCAGCAGGAGTTCCAAGCTGGTTTTTATCAACACCAACCCAAGCCGATGCTCCTAACTTGGCAAAGTGACACGTGTTAAATGTTAACGAAGCCACATTATCGATTCCTGCTCCGTCCTCAAATACGACGCAGGATCTTTGAGTGATAATTAGAACATGTCAGCGGCAGCAGGCGATGATCCTCCAGCACTATTTTTGCACATCATCAACAACTGTTTCCAGCTGCTTGACACGTTCATGTGTGGGTTTCACTGTTTGTATGAAGGAAACGTCAAGAGGAATGAAGCTGGTTCCCTGTGGCTGAAATTTGCGGTTGACGTCATTTGGAGACATGATTTATTGCTCTGGTTGAATGATGGAGTCCAGTCGAAGCGTGATGATTTTATAAAAAAAAGGATTTATTATAAACTAAATGAAAAAGAGTACGAAAGAAGAAGTGTCCCATCCTGTTGGGAGTAAAGGCGGCCAGGTACTAAGCAGGATGGTTCAAAAGGTCAAGAGGATATTCATGACTAACCAACGGTTTTCACAGTTTAAGCTTTATACAGATATGAGAAAAAGTCTCAACTCTGAAAGAAAGAAAAGGAGGGGGTCACATGCTCCCCACAGTGGAAGTGGAGAAAAGGTTAGCGCCACTTTTATCTGTCCTTAGTGTGCTGGCACTGTCTGTACTTGTTAATCTAACATGACTCAGCTGTTCAAAAGTGCAAAGACATGACAAATTGTACACATCAACACACATTTGATGATATGATGATGAATATAATAATTGCCATAACAGCTGTTTGTGTGCTTTAACTGGGTGTCATCGTGGCCTCAGGAACCATCTGTTCAATCACCTCTAAGGAACCTTGTTGGGATTAACTGGATTAGAGTCAAGAACACAGATGTCGGCACAAAGTCAGAGTCGTCTCTGTGAGCAGGAGTCAAGATGTCAACCATTAACCTAAAACGTTAACATGTAGATTCAAGCAGGGGTGCAAGCAGGGGTGGGCTGGCCATCTGGCATACCGGGCTACAAAAAATAGGAAAAAAATGGACATTTATTTGCAAAAGTATTTAAAGTCTGAAAAAAGTGTCAGAACTTTTTGGGAAGGGGCAAAAGTGGGACAAAGGAAGTTGCAAAATGGCCAAAGGAAATCGGTAAAAAGGGGTTCAAACGTGTCCCCCTTTTAAGATTTTCTGGGGGAATAATAATTAATATTAAGACATAAAGAGTCACATGTTAATAACGGATTCTACATGGTGTCACTGATAATGTTGTCCCAGTCCACCCCAAACACAAGCCAGGGGGTGTTAAACCATAAGAGCCTGTGTCCCACATGGAGTAAAACCAACAGATTAAACATAAAAGAAGTGACAAAAAAAAAAAGTTTAATGTCATCAATACGCAAACAAAAGCAAAGGAAAAGCCAAGTTAGAAGAAAAACTTTGACCAAGGACAGAACTTTCAGATTATTTTATGTCATCCTGTCAGATGATCCTGTGGTCTGAGGTTTGTTAAAGCTGATATCCAGAGTTTCTGAGCAATCTATGTTTATGCTGGTGGTCATTCATATACATTAATGTTTATAAGTCCCTCCTTCGTCCTATGGACCCCTATACAAATGGAAACGATCGCCCAAAGGCTTTGACTTCCTGTAGTGGAGTCTGTCAATCAAAGTGAATGCAGAACTGTGCACGGAAACAAGGCCGCGCGTCACAACAGCCAACAGGTAAATATGAGTTTAGCTCTTACCGGACCCATAGACCTATATCAATGCAACCCGATGCGACCTTGTCATGTTCCGTGGTGCGCGTGCAGAAAAGTAGAGGCGTGGCTTCTGGTAGATTGGCAGACAGTGGGAGGAAGTGGAGCTGTTTAGGGCGGGACATCGAGACGTTTGTCAGAAAATCTGGATATCAGCTTTAAATATGTGGATATGTTTGTTCTGATAATTTGCTCTGAAACAGATCAGGGTCACGGATTGTAAATATTAAATTATATATTAATCTTACAATAAAAACTCTTTGTGTGTGTGTGTGAGGAAAACAGACGACTCCCGACCTGAATTGTGTCGTAGAACGGAATGTTGCCAATCAGGAAGCAGCTGAGCTGACTGAGAAACTTGGATATCTCAAACACGGCGGACCGCTAGTATAAAACATTTTCCCCCGACTTTACCGAGTGGAAGCTCTGACTTCAGGAGGCGTTCCAAGTCACTTTTTTCAAGTAGGAAGTCAGAAAATCCAGATTTCTGAGTTGTTTGGAATGCAGCATTAGATCACGTTTTTCAATCTTGTTTTATCACTTGACATTTTTGTCTTGATTGAGAATATTGGAGCTTACAGTACAATTAAAACTGTTCTATGTCTGATTTTTTTATCTTCACCTGTGGAGTCTTCAACAGAATAAAAAAGTTATCTTCAGACTTCAGAAACATGCAGAGCTTCAGATCGTGACAGAAAGAAAAGAGAAGTGAGCCCAAGATAGAACCATGTGGGACGCCATTAATTAATAGCATTAACTGATATGCATTTTAAGGCTTTTTGGTGATTAATAAAAGCTTCCTTTTTACTATAACTAAATGCACTGCATAATGAACTCCTTTCGTAGGTCAGTGACAAGCAGCCACCTTGAGGAGGATCGTCTGCTTTGTCGACTGTTAGCGAGTTAACACACATATCCATGTCAGGTGCAGCTCTGTGAACATCACAGGCCGGACGTAAAACACATGGAAACACACGCTGCTACTTTTAGACCAAGAGCGAGAGAACGGCTGTAATGTCAGATCACATGGAGTGTGTGAACAGCAGCGAGTGTTTGCTAAAAATGTGCAAATAAAAAGAGAAAGTGATGCTTCGGATGCGAACAAATACTGCAGATAACGTTCTTTAGTGTTCATAAATTAAAAAAGGGGGAAAAGAGGAACATGGGTTGTATATTTCTTTTAGTCATGTGTGTTCTTTTTAGTCCACTTTCCACTAGTGCTGTAGTACCCAAGACCACATTTTGAAGGACTGGTTGAACTTGTGGTTTTTCATTCAGACGAATACATGTTTAAAATAATCTGGACTTGACAGTGGCTTTTAAAGACACAAATAGCAAGAAATTAGTTAAACAAATTTGTCAAGATTCCAGATTTTTGCAAAGAGCCTCAGACACCTTGTTTTTTTTAATCGTTTAATTATTAGAAAAGTAAGATGTAAGAGAGAAAGCTCTCTAACTGTACAACCTTGACATGCTTTTTAAAATGGATTTTTCATGGTCTTGGTTTTTGGGCAAGCCTTGTATTTGGATAGTGTGCATGGCGACTACTATTCCCACATCCTCTTCCTCAACTTCATCTCGTGGAGGTTACCTTCAGTCCCTCCCAGCTGAAAGTCACACATGCCTGGTGGAAATCCGAACCATTCCTTCACAAGGATTTCCATGAACTTTTTTGGGATATAAAACTATTTTTCTTTATGTGACTTTGGACTCAAAATTTGGATTATTTCACAAATCGTGAATATTAAAAATTCTTTACATGAGGCCATTGCAGCTTGTCTCTGTGCCTCATAATGATTTATTGTTGATTAGTTTTCCACTAGTGACACAAAATAATATATGACCCAACAGCAAATTTACTCAAAAAGTTATTACAAAAAAAACATACACAATTACACAAAAGTATTACAAAAACTCCATATAAAATGACAGAGAAATTATGCAAAAATCACATAAAAACGAAAAGCCTACAAAATGACAGAAATAAAACAATTACAATACAACACAATACAACAAATATACAGAACAACAACAAAAACACACAAAATCCTTTATTTTTTCATTATTCTTTTAATGGTGGGATTGGTTTTCTTTCTAAATGCTGACGTGAATGTTGGTCACGTGACCCTCGGATCAGATACAATCACAGTTTTGTCATCGACCTGTGATAAAAGTTGCCCATCTCTTTTCTAAATACATTTCCTCAAATAAAGTTGAAGTGGGGGGTGGGATCTCATAAAGTCTTTAAAAATAAAATAAAACACAGTTGAATAATTCTGAACTGTCGACATTGACAGGAAATATCAGACGGTGAAAAACAGCTTCTGAATGACAGCGAAGCAGGAAGACGTTACAGAATAGATTTATTATTAAAGGTGAAACATACACAGTGATGGACAAGATAACTGCAACCAGTATAAATAGTATAAACTCTAACATTGAAGGTCTTTGACCATGGGAACTATCACAATGTTGCGTATGGCGTCACTGACTTGTATCTATTCGCGACTCTTGGCTCTGAGCTTATTGAGCTGTGATTCGGCAGCGTCGGCTCTTTCCTCCGCGTCCTCCAGCTCGTGCTGCACCTTTCGAAACTTGGCCAAGTGGACACTGGTCTGCTCCTCCTGCGTGTGACGGAAAACAACGTGAAAAAACTTCTTTATGTCCAATTTTAATTATTATTCCACCAGAAAATTTTAAAAGGGGGAATCTTTTTAAATCCTTTTTACGCATTTCCGTTGGCTATTTTGCCAAAGTTCTGACCATTTGTTCAGACTTTAGCTACCTTTTGCCAATAAATATCAATTTTTTTATTCATTTTTGCAAGTTGTTTTTGACACTTTTAACTTTTATTTCCAAATAACGTAACTTTTGCCTAATAAAAACCACTTGTTTCCTTTTTATCCTTCATTATGCATCTTTTTGTTCTACATTGTTCACTACTGTTTGCCACATTCTATACCCATTTCAGCTACTCTTTGCCATTACAAACCACCTGGTTCCTCTTTATTTGACCATTTTTTTGGCCACTCAACTGCTTTTGGTCCATTTTAGTCACTTTTCACTCTTTCTCTGTCACATTATTGCAATTTCTTGACCATTTTTTGCCACCTGTTACCCTGTCTGCCTCCACTTGCTGTTTAAAAAAAACAAAACATAGCGGACCGAACCGGACCGCCCCACTCCGGGACGACTGCCCACAGGGACGATGCCCGCTGTGCCAGATGGCTATTCCACCCCTGGGTGGAACCATACTTTTCAGTCGGGAATGGAAAACTCCCCAATTATTACTATCAAACTTGATAAGACAATGCCAACGCTGCTACGTGCTAAGCTAATCCAACTGAATAAAACAAACTAAATCACATCGGTGTAAATCAGGTGTGTGAAACTCATTTTAGTTTAGGGGCCAAATATGAAGCCGTTTGATCTTAAGTGGCCCACAGATTTTAGGCGGGAAAACGAGCAATTTTAACATCAATGTCTAAGTTTTCATTTTACACAACATATAAATGACAATAAGTGACAGATATTCGTCTTGCAACATGTTCTATTTTAAATTTTACTGATTTGGTGACCAATTTTTAGTGAATTTGGGGGAAATTATGTGAAATAATTTCAGGAAAATTTAGTTTTTTAAACAATTTCAAATTTAAAATGACTGCAGTCATGTGATGCAACTGATAAAAATGAGACAATTGCGATCCTCCAAGTATTGTGGAGTTTCATTTATTTTATTGTATTTAGAAGTGCTGAGGTTTCTACAAACTATTTATTTGGTAATTTAGACATTAGTTTGGTCCAGATTTGGCCCCCAGGCCTTGAGTTTGACATATGTGGTGTATATGTTGTGTGTAGATCACTCACTGCTTCTTCACACTGACGCTTGTACGCTTTGACTTTCAGCTGCAGGTTGTTGACCAGATCCTGCAGCCGCACAGAGTTCTTCTTCTCCTCCTCAAACTGCGATCAGACATCAGAAGTTTTTACTTCCTGCTTCATGGGTCACATGTGCTGTTGTTGTTACCTGGTAGCCGAGGTCTTTGATCTTTCTTTCATATTTCCTCAGACCTTTGCTGGCCTCCCCAGTGCGTTTCTGCTCAGCCTCCAGTTCGTTTTCCAGGTCTCGGATCTACAGAGAGCAGAGGTTCTGGACTTGTGGACAATATTCTTAGACTGTGTTCGAAATCACATACTAACATACTAACGTACTCATACTAAATCTGACATCAAAATGACTATGGAGGACGCTCACATAAGATAGTATGGAAAGTATGCAAGAAATACCCGGTTGTATACTATATGGGGGCATTTTTTAAGTATGCACAGTGGGCACACTAGTCATACTCAACTACCCCATGATGCGTTGTGAGCAGAATGTCCTGGGACTTGCTTCAAGCTAATAATCAAACATCCTCTTTTCAAAACAAAAGCATCTCTTCTTGACTTCCATTAGTTTTTAACTCTTTTGTAAATAGGGCTCTTGTTTTGAAGTTAACTGGAAGATTTGTCAGTAGCATAATTGGAGGGTCTCTGAAAATCTTCAAAATGCCTGCATATTCGAAATGCGTTTCCATGAGTTTTATGGATCAAATGATCACATGTTGATATTCTACTTAATCACTTTTTCACTTAAAATGTTTTCAGAACTTTCAAAGGTGGAGAATCAACAGAGATATTTATCCTCAGTGTGATTCAGGTTTTTGTTGTTGTAGGTTCCAAATGCATCTTGGGAAACTTCAGTGTACATCCTAATCATAGTATACAGTAGACAGTATATAGTCATTTAGTTTGTAGTGCATAATACAGAGTGTGACATTTCGAACACAGCCTTAAGGTACGTTCATGCGACTTCAGCGACTATGGCGACTAGATTACATTCAAAATCAATGTAAATGACGCAGCGTTAAACAACCTACCTTCAAGCGACGCACTTCGCGCGATTCCAGCCACTTTGTCGCGCCTCCTGACTCGGTGGAAGTTGCTCTAAGGTGAAAATTTTGAATTTTTCAAGCAACTTCAAGTGATGCTGTTGCAACATCCAATCAACAATGAGTTTCTCCCCACATCACTTCCCCGGTCGTCACTGTCTGTAGAGCTGGGAGCTGCAGCGGGGGGGGCTGTACACTTCTTCAACTTACTGGGCCAAAAATAAAGTGGCATACTCCTTGAATTGAATTGAAGCCTTTTAAATTCTAAGTATATTTTGAGCTAACTCATCTTTTAGTAACGCCGTAAATGGATCATTTAAACGTAAGTACAAGTGGAACTTTCTATGATAAGCGCTGTAAACGTACGGCCGGAGAAGAAGTGACCAGCCTTCTCAGTGCTGCATCTGGCTCTTCAGACACATACAATTCACTGGTCGTCACGTCACCAGAACGATGAAACAATGAAGCGACCAAAAAGCTCGACAATGTTCAAGCGACTCATCACAGGCGATTTAAGCGACTGTAGTCGCTGAAGTCGTGTTTGGTGAGAATGCAGTCGTGTGTTTTCATCTCCTGCCTTGTTGAGGATTCGTACCTTGTTCTCCAGCTTTTGCATCTCCTTCTTGCCTCCTTTCAGGGCGAGGTTCTCTGCCTCGTCCAGCCGTTGCTGCAGGTCCTTCACCGTCACCTCCAAGTTCTTCTTCATTCTCTCCAGGTGAGCGCTGGTGTCCTGCTCTTTCTTCAGCTCCTCGGCCATCATGGCAGCCTGAGGACGACACAGATGGTCAGCCCTGACTGAAGCAGCTCCTTCACGTCGCTGAGCTGTGAGACTTACGTCCATGATGGCTTTCTTGGCCTTCTCGTCTGCGTTCCTCGCTTCCTGGACCGAGTCCTCCATCTCTGACTGCAGCTGAACCAGATCAGCGTCCATCTTCTTCTTACTGTTCAGGAGGCTGCTGTTCTGCTCAGCAGGGTACGGAGGCAGCCAGAGAATGAGGACTTACCCATCCATCCATCCATCCATCCATCCATCCATCCATCCATCCATCCCTCCATCTATCTAATGCTGTACAATATAACGATATATATCATAGTGCGATGTAAAAATGTCTACAGTACGATACAACCCTCTATCGTTTATATGGCAAATGTAATGTGTGTGGTCTCAGTCCCACTCTGTAGCTAAAATATCATGAAGCTAACAAAGCTAACCTACGCCGCTATTTTTTTTTGTAGCATGTTTACATCACCCAGAGATACTAGTTTACAGCACCGAGCTGGTCCTGGTCCTCCTTGACTGAAGTAGGTCCTCTTTGTGTAAACCACCATCAGCTACTGACGCCACGCCCACTGTCAACCATCGGGCCAGGCTGTGCTCGGACATGAGCGTTAAGTGTTTCGTTTGGCGCGACAAAGATGCAGAATATTGGATACTATGGTATGCGGAAGTGAAACGCTGCTTTTTTCGGCCAGATTGGATCCCCCGGAGCGACCGGAATCATCAATTAGTCTGGTTACAAACTGTGTCACTACAGCTAATATGACTCTTCCGAGCAAAATAGCTACAAACGTGTCTTACGAATAAATGGAAGTGTTAATTTATCTCTATGAACACACACCACGGATATTCCTTCATTGAGAAGATTCTTAAAGGAGAAGTAACATGTATTTTGAGATTTTTTTTAAATTTTATTTCTAAATATAATAAGATATATAATGAAAAGCATTTTTCCATTCATTTCATGTAATTTTAAGAAAGAAACACTACATTGGATATGTATCGTTATCGGGATATAAATTTACCTATATGACAACATAAAATTTTCTCCATAGCGCACAGCACTACATCATCCATCCATCCATCCATCCATGTGTGAGTATCTCCTGTCCTCACCTGAGAGTGCAGCAGCTGAACGCGCTCGCTGACCTCCATCAACTCCTGTTCCGCCAGCTTCCGTCCTCTCTCCGCCTGCTCCTGCACCGCCCGGATCTCCTCGTTTTCCGCCATCATCAGATTGTTGCGTCGCTCCATGATGGCCAGTTCCTCCTTCAGGTCCTCCTGGCTGTGGAGGGCTTCATCCAGGTGAACCTGAGCATCCTGAGGCAAAAGGAAGCGTTATAGACTTCAGTGAGCCAACCTTCTTTTCATTTTTTCATCAATTTATTTGTGTTTTTTTTGTAAGGAGGACAAGAAAACAAAAAAAAAACAGAGGAACAAAAAAACCCTTGTGTACAACAATAACTAAGGGAGAAAAACACTGAGATGTTCAAAATAATATATACGATCCATGTACTGTACACTTATAAGTACAATAATATGTCTGCTCAAAACAGAGTGGGAAGAACAAAGACTTTGAATGATTTGCTTTTGTTGTGAATCCAGGTTGTTCCATAATTTTACCCCAGAGAAAAAAACTCTTCCTGGTGCTTCTAATCTTGAGTATTGTAAAATTTCCAAAGCTCCTGGTACCACGAGTGTTCTCTTTAAAAATGAAAAATATTTGTATGTTGACAGGTGAAAATTTTTTAAACCCTTCAAATACTGTAAATTTACCAGAGCATAATATTTCATAAGGTCATGGATTTTCAGTAACTTAGATTTAATAAAGAGATTCTTATGTATGATGTATTGAACTTTGATATTTGTTTCCCCACACTTCAATACAATAGGTGAGATAGGGAAGTACAAAGGATTAATTTGTAAAGTTATGCTTATTATTTTTGTATAATGGAATAATTTTTTGTAACAGCCGGTTTTAACCCTTGTGCACTCCTTTAAATTTACATACACTTCTACACAGTCTGTCTTTTTTTTGTTTTGTTTTTTTTCCTTCCTCCGCATCAGATATTTTTAACTACTTCAGACCTATTCATCGATATAAAATGTATTATAATTTTCAAATTTTTGATGGATTTTTTTACCATGACAACTTCTGTTTTTTTCAGCAGAAAAACACAAAATATGCAGTATTTCCAAAAATGAATGAGGGCAAAGGAAATATCATTTTTTACAGCCTTGACCGTGTCATTAATTGATAGCAAAACTGAATTTAATGCATTATTATTTTTGGCACAAGGACATTTTTAAAGAAAAAAATTACACTTGTACACACTGTATATTTTGCAAGATTAAGAAATCCAGGCCTTTACTGAAATTCACCTAATACTTAATGCAAATGTCTCTGGTTGGTTGAGGGTTATTACACCTAAAACATATATTCCCTTTATTTTGAAGGTAGAGGCTTTGGGCAATTATATTATTATATTAGGTATTAATTGAAAAGGCGTTATGATATGTCATGATTACACTATAAGACAAATATGTGGTTACAATGGGAGTCAATGGGGCAAATTTGGTCACAAAGTTGCTCAGTGTCAGTATGATGCATAACATATCTCCTTTTCTATACACTTCTAATACACAGGACTTTACAAATAAAAATAAATTAAAAAAAACAACAGTGGCAAAATTTCATACAACTAACCCTAAAAATGACTGGACTATTGAGATTCAAACAAATAAAAACACCCAAAATGTCACAAAGTTAAATGCCAAGTTACATATGTAAAAGGTTTCATTAACATCCCTTATTTATTACATATCTATCATGTCTGTGGATCGTTTGCTTTTACCTTCAGCTGGCTCTGCACGTTTCTCAGCTGTTTGGTGGCCTCGGACGCCTGGCGGTTGGCGTGACCCAGCTGGATCTCCATCTCGTTCAGATCCCCTTCCATCTTTTTCTTCACGCGCATGGCGTCGTTCCTGCTGCGCGTCTCCACGTCCAGCGCGCTCTGCAGCGAGTCCACGCTGCGCTGGTGGTTCCTCTTCAGCTGGTCCATCTCCTCGTCCTTCTCCGCCACCTTCCTGTCCACCTCCGACTGGATCTGGTTCAGCTCCAGTTGGAGATGCAGAATTTTGGTCTCCTCGTGTTCCAGAGAAGACTTTAGGAAGAAGAAATCTATATTTTTTACTAAGGATGAGCGTTCAATATTGGCCAACAATGACATTTAGGGCTGGGCAAGATGGGCCAAAACTCATATTTAGATATTTTTTCTCAAACTAGCGTTGTACACGATAAAAATACCGATATTTTTAATTCAAATAAAGTCTGACCAGGAAAACAATTCTGGGTTAAATTTGCTGCACAATATGTGCCACTTTTGGCTTTTTCTCCAATCGGGGACAGCACGTGTGAGTGAGTTCTGTAGTGTGGCTTGTTTAGGTGAAGGTCTGGGTTAAGACGCACTCAGTGATCATCTAACTGAGCTTTTAATGCTGTTCTGTGTAGTAGCAAAAGCAGCAACTCCTAAAACAAGTATTTTTCTATAAAATAATATTGTGATGCCGGTGAATCCAGCCTTGGTGTTGCCATGTCTGGGTTGCCACGTTGGTTGTTTCAAGTGTGTGTTTGCCGCCCTGGGTTGATGTATGTGATTGTGACGTTTCCTTTTGTTGTGTCCTCACTCTCGCGTTAGTTCGTGGCGGGCGGGAGTAGAACGAGATTTAGATACAGTAAGTGTTGTCTGACAGTGTGTGTAACAACACTGTGTATGATTGTCCTGCTCTATAACCAGCAATTAAAAGCGACTTCTGACAAGACTTCAGCAATCCTTATTTCACGGCTCATCCACACTACAATATATAATATATACAGTATATATATATATCGATATAATATATATTGTAATTTTTTATATCGTCAAAATAGAAAACTCATATCATATTATGTAGAACTCTGGGGAACCACTTTTAAAACCATAATAAATGACATTGTTTTATTGCAGAATAAGACTGTACAAAGCAGGATATTATGACCACACACATGCATTAATTGTTCAATCAAAACATATGAAATTTAAAGATAGTGTTTATTATAAAATGACAATTAAAGCAAAATAAATAAATAATCTTCGTCTCACTACGGACCAGCAAATACAGCCAAAGAGATCAATTTATATTTTATTTTACCAAAAACAAGATTAGAACGTAAAGAAATAAAAATGAGTGACACAATATATTTTAGAGACTTGTGTGTTTTTTGCAAAATGTTGTATATAAAAGAAAGTACACGTGTATATATACAGTATGAAAAAAGGCAAGTCAAATGTACTTGTTGAATGCTTAATTTCTTTTGTGTGTATTATTTGAGAAATAATAACTTGAATGTTATTTATGTTGGACATATCAGCATTTTTTTTTTTTTTGTTTCTGCCTGTTTCAGTCTTGTTATATATTTTTAAATGGTGAATTATGTTTGAATATGTTTTTTGTTACTGAAATAAATAAACTGAAACTGAATCTTGATATATTGCCCAGCCCTACCGACCTGATAGTTCACCTGATAAATAGCTTTCTGCCTCGCTAAGTGCTAAGCTAAGTTCAAATCCATTTGTTTTCAGATAGAATGGTGAAGATTAACCTCAGCTTCTTCCAGAGCCGTCTGAGTTTCCCTCTTCTCCTGCTCTGCCTGCTTGGAGGCCTTTTCCAGCTCGTGGATGGTTTTGGCCGACTGTCCGACCTGCTCCGTGATGTCAGAGATCTCCTCTGAGGAGAGAAACACAATCATTCAAACAGGGTTCAAACTCCTTCCTTTATGTCATCGTCTCACGTTGGAGGTTCTTGTTCTCTCTTTTCATGCTCTCCAGGTGATCCAGAGCTTCTTCGTAGGAGTTCTTCATTTTGAAGAGTTCGGTGCTCAGCCCTCGGGTTTCTCTCTGGGACATTTCCAGGTCTGATTGGCTCTCTTCGTATTTCTGCTTCCATTCGGTTAAAATCTAACAGGAAACAGCAGATGATGAGAAGTGAAGGGATTAAAGCAATGATCCTTCTCTGGTTCTGGTTCTGGACTCACCATCAGATTCGTCTTAAATCGAAACAAAGAAAACAATCAAAGGAAAAATAAGTTTCAAGCAGATGGTGATACTTGTATAGAGAGATGAATGCATTCTTCATTATCTTTAAAGTGTGTCCAAGAAAAATGACATTATTATCATTAAGGGAAAAACAAATTATAATCTCACCTCATTTTAAACCATCATCGCTACTTTTAATCTGATATTAATTAAGATGATGAGAGGAGAATGATACGATTAGATAATATCATCTGGTGTACATCAGTGCATCTCATCTCATTGCATTTCATATTAATCTCAATCTCATTTTATTTCATTGCATCCATCCTCGCTCATTTTATCTCATCTTCTCATCTCATTTAATCTATTTCACCATTATGTGATCTTATTTCTTCTAATCATCTCAGTTTATGTCTTCACAACGTACGTCACCTCATCTCATATCATCAACTTTTATGATTGCATCTTGTCTCATCACATTTTATAACATCTCATCCACTCTCATTTCACATCATCTAATCTAATCTTGTCATTTTATGTAATTTTATCTCATCTACTATCATGTCATCTACTGTCATCATCTCAACATATATAATTTCATATCATTTTTAATAATCTCATCAATTTATTATGTATATTGCATCTCATCCCAATGCATTTAATATCATCTAATATAATAATTTCATCTCATCTCACTTGACATCTTCTCATTTTATTGACGTTTATTTTTTATCATCTCATCTCATCTTCTCCTCTCATCCAATTTGTCATCTCTCAATTTACATAATCTCATTTTATTTTACTTTATTTTATCCCATCGTTATCTTCCCTCATCTCATTTTATATCATCTTCTTTTTTATTATCTAATCTCATCTCATTTATGTCTGTTGTTATTGATTTTGTTTGAGTTGCAGTTGTTGAAACGTTTGTTTTGTTGTTGTAATGTGATTATTATTTTTATTGTATTGTCATAGTGTAATTTCTAGACCCCAGGAAGAATAGCTAATAGCTCATGCTTCACCTTTTGTTTTTGTCATCTCGTCCAACTTTTCATTTCTCAATTAACAACAATCATATCTTACCACATCTTATCCCATCTTCATCCTCTCTGATCTAATTTTACATCATCTCATCATATCTTGACTCATCGTATCACATCCTTTTCCTCTAACCTCACCTGAGCTCATGTTTTGTTTAAAACTGGTCTCTGAGCCACTTCTGGGTCCCGACCCCTGAGTTGAGAACCTGTGGACTAAAGCCAAGCAGCACCTTGTCAAAGTTCCTCTGCTTCTTGTCCAGAGAGGCGTTGGCAGCGTTGGACCGCTCCAGCTCCACCATCAGGTCCTCCACCTCCGCCTGTAGCCGCTGTTTGCTTTTCTCCAGCGACGCACATTTAACGTTGGACGCCTCCGTCGTCTCCTCCGACTCCTGCAGCCGCTGGGCCAGCTTCTTCCTGTCGAACCACAGAAGAAGAGCCACGCTGAAGCCTCAGTGACAGACCACCACATGCAGGTTCTCACTTGGCCTCCTCCAGCTCTTCGGTGCGCTGGATGGCGTCCGTTTCATATTTGCTCCTCCACTGCGACACGTCGCTGTTGGCTTTGGAGAGGCAGCGCTGCAGCTCGGCTTTGGCCTCCTGCTCCTCCTCGTACTGCTCCCTGAGCAGCTCGCAGTCATGACGGGACGACTGCAGGCTGTGAGCCAGGGCTCCTTTGCTCTGGAAAACCACACACAGAAAAAAAAAAAAAACATTTCGAATACCGAGAAAAAAAATCTGAATTCTGTGATTAAAGTTAAAATTCAGATTTCTTTTTCTCAGAATCCTGACGTTACACTTATTTCAGTGGCCCTAATTCTCTTCCATATTAAGCTTAGTTTAAGAGTCCTACCCAGAGTCCCTCTTCCCTGTTCCCTTCCCCCTCACTCTACTCTTCCTTAGGGAGGGTGATGGTGATGGTCACAATTATGCAATAAAATATATATTTTTTTTAATTGCAATAATAAAACATGCATAGCTGTCACAAAACGATTGCACTACATGTAGCGTTGACCTTTGACAGCATGTGGTGGAAAAAAAAAATCACCTGTAATTTCTATGATTTACATTCATTTTGTGAATTTTATTTGTTTATTTTATTACATTTGTCACTCAGTTTATTGAACTATTAAGCTTTTGTTTGCATTATTTGCATATCCATTCAACCATTTAATCCAATTTTCTGTTAGTACTTGTGATCAGTTCTTTTCCTGTTCAATAATTAGTTTCTAGTTTTATTTTATGTGTATTAATATGTGTAGTATTATTTGTAGCTAAATGTATCATGTATATTTACACTTTTATCAAGAAGTAAACAGGCCTTTTTACAGTACATTCTAAAATAACTGAGAACTTTTTATACATAACTCTTTAGTTAGTTCGTTTTTTAATTTGTATACCACCTGTTTTTTTTTATTTTTATCTTAATTCATAAGAAATTGTAAAATAAAGTATTAGATATTTTGCATTCATTTATTCAATTACTAATAAATAATGAAATGAAATAAAATGTAAGAATGAATAAATGAATGTAATAGTGTTGGACCTTGACTTCCTCGTCCAGAAGCCTCCTCAGCTCCTCGATCTGCTGACTTCCTGCAGACTTTCCTCGGCTCAGCTGAGACAGAATGACCTCCTTCTCCTCCAGCAGACGACTCAGTTCACCTTTACAGGATGACAGCCACACTGAGTCACTCCTCTGCTGCGTCTCTACTCACACCTTTATCACCTACGAACCGTTCTCCGTCTGCAGGCGAGCGCTGAGGGCCGCGCAGTCCGTCAGGGACTTCTGGGCTTCTTCTGCTCTGCTTTTGTATTCGTTCATTTGCTCCTCCAGACTTCTGTTCACCTTCTCCAGGTTGGCCTGAGACAATGAGGCCAAAACATGAAGCTCAGCTTTAGGAGACGGCGGTGTGTTTATACCTGACTTAGGCAACTGCCAGCCCAGGGGCCACCTGTGGCCCTTGGTCTAATTTTGAGGGGCCCCAAATACACACAAAAAGAAAAAACCAAAAACAAAAGGAAAAATGCAAAAACGACTCCAAAAAACATACAAAATTACAGAAAAATATTAAAAAACACACACAAGATGACTCCAAATGAATTCATGAAAAATATAGAAAACAACTCCAAAAATAACTGAGAAACTTATAACAATAACTTATAACACACCAAACAACAAAACTCTACAGAATGACAGAAAACTATGCAAAAACAACAGCAAAAATGCACAAAACAACTCAAAAAACACACAACACAACAACAATACATTAAACAACAAAAACGTAAAAAAAAATGAAAGAAAAGCACACAAAACAACAGCAAATATACACAAAACAACAATAATACATTCAACGACAAAATATACAAAAATGAGAGAAAAGCAGACAAAACAACAAAAAACAAGGGAAAAGCAGACAAAACAACAACAAATGAGAGAAAAGCAGACAAAACAACAACAAATGAGAGAAAAGCAGACAAAATAACAGCAAAAATACACAAAAAAACAACAATACATTAAACGACAAGAAAAATGTACAAAAATGAGAGAAAGGCACAGCAAACAACAAATATACACATAACAACAAAAAAAATGACAGAAAAACAGACAAAACAACAACAAATACACACAAAAAAACAACAATACATTTAACGACCACAAAAATGTATAAAAATGAGAGAAAAGCACGAAAAACAACAAAAATACACAAAACAAGAACAAAGACTCTTTGTTGTTTTGTGTATTAATGCTCAGATTGGTCCTCATTCTAAACGATCACATGAATGTTGATCATTTCACCCCTGCTGTGATGAAAGTTGCTCATCTCTGGTCTATACTCTATACCTTGCTTTTTAGGACGCTCTCCACGTGACCGGCCATGTCGTCCACCTCCATCTTCAGCTCGTTCTTCTCCTTCTCCAGCTTCTGTTTGACTCTCTGCAGGTTGTCCATCTGCTCGCTGAGCTCGGACACGCTGTCGGCCTGTTTCTTCCTCAGCGTGGCGGCGATGGACTCGTGCTGCAGCGTGGACTCCTCCAGGTCCCGCCGCAGCCTCTGATACTCGGCCTCTCGCTTCTTGCTGAGCTCGGCCTGGGCGGCGGTGGCTCCTCCGGCCTCCTCCAGCCTCTCGGTGATCTCGTCCAGCTCTCTGCAAAGGTCGGACCTCTGCTTCTCCACCTTGGCTCGAGCCGAGCGCTCGGCCTCCATCTCCTCCTCCAGCTCCTCGGTCCGGGCCTGAGGAGGAGAAGGAGAAGGAGAAGGAGAAGGAGCAGGGTGTGACGGAAGAGGAGTTCAGCTGATGGAAGGTTTCCCTGAACCACTCACCTGGAGCTCTTTAATCCTTTTGTGCAGCTGAGCACTCAGCGCCTGCTCGTCGTCCAATCCTCCCTGGAGGTTGCAGATTTCAAAGTCTTTCCTGGAATAAAACATCATTTTACAACAAGTATAGAGCTTATAGATATAGAGCTTTTATGGCCTGTACTACGAAGCGGGATTTCCTCTTATCGCGCTAACTTCCAGGATTGATTTGGTGTGTCCTGTACTACAACGCTGGCTAACTTCTTCCCGGGCTAAATCACCATGGTAACTTAGGCTGAACACCTAACCTGGTTGGGACATAATACTGTATAATCTCACGCTTTTAACCATTAACAGTGTCAGCATTTTCCTGCCTGCATTCCTTCTTTCCTGCTTTTTCTGCAGCAACAGTGTTGTTTTAGGTCTGAATTATGGATTTTAATTCTTCACATTTTTAAAGAATTATTCCTCAGTTGTGACGTAAGGACAGGGGCTCTCGTAGACAGAGAATGTTTGGTTAGGTGAAGCCCGCTAATGGAGAGATATTCTGGATATAAGTACTTATCCAGCTTCGCAGTACAAGCCCTTCAGGTTAAAATCAACATTTTTTTCTATTTTTGCCTTAAAAACAATGAAATTATGGACAAATTGTCAGTTTCAATACGGTACAGCCCATTGATCACATAGGCATGTTTCAACTACCGCTATCAGTACCACATGAGAAGAAAGAGAACCAAATTGGTGTCAAAAGCCAGTGATATAAGCAATGTCTAAATACCTTTATGTTCAAACATGTTAGTACGCATTTTGTGATCTCACTTCTTCAGCCGCTCCTCCACCTGCTGGATCTCATTCTCCAGGTCCATGATGGTCTCCTGCGACAGCTTCAGATCGCCTTCCAGTTTCCGTCTGGAACGCTCCAGCTCGACTCGGACCTTCTTCTCCTGCTCCAGGGAGCCCTCCAGCTGTGACATGGAAATACAGAACTCTGTCCTGGTCACTTTGTGGTCAGACTGCCCTAAACAGGCCAGATACCATTGTACACTGATAGCATTCACCAAGGCCTCTGCGTGAGGAGGCTCTGCTATGTTAGGATTACTGCTATCAGTGACATACATAACTCTGAGAGCACCGAACCGCCATTTTCCAACTTCCTTTGTCCAACTTTAGCTCCTTCTTTTTGACATTATCAAATTTTTGTCCTTTCTTTCATTTTTTGGCCACATTTCATCCAAAAAAGCTAACTTTTGCCAAATAAATTCCAGTTGTTTCCTTTTCTCCCTACATTTTTTGGCTACTCTTGACTTTTGGTCCATTTTAGTCACTTTTCACACTTTTCTTGCCATATTTTGGCCACTTTTGGACCATTTTTGGCCACCTGTTACGAGACAAGACGAGAGGATAATAGAAGTTTTCTGGTTCCTTACTCACGTCATCCACCTGCTGCTCCAGCTTGATCTTAGTCTTCACAAGGCAGTTGACTTTGTCCTCCTCAGCCTGCAGGTCGTCCAACGTCTGCTGGTGCACCTCCTGCAGAGCTTTGGTCTCCCTGGACGACTTCAGCAGGGTTTCCTCCAGAGACGTCAACTCCTCCACCAGGTTCTTCACCTGCAGACGAGTGAGCGTGAGTGAAACCTGAACTCTGCTCTGACCCGACCTTCATCAGCAGTACCTTGTTCTCCGTGGCGTATTTCTCCTTCTCCACTTTGGTGATGGTGAGCTCCAGGTCGTCGATGTCTCGTTTCAGCTCCGAGCATTCGTCCTCCAGCTTCCTCTTCTTGGCGGTGATTTCACCGTTGATCTCTTCTTCTTCCTCCATCCTCTCGGAGAACTCCTTGACTTTGGCCTCCAGGTGGATCTTGCTCTTAATCAGACCATCACACCTCTCTTCAGCGTCGCACAGGTTCTCCCTCTCCTTTAGACACAACACAGCTTTCAACACCTTTTTACCTATTTCCTTTGGCCATTTTGCAACTTCCTTTGTACCATGTCTACCCCTTTTCAAAAAGTTCTGACACTTTTTTCAGACTTTAGCTACCTTTTGCTAATAAATACAGCTTATTGCCTATTTTTTGTCCATTTCTTCAAGTTATTTTTGACACTTTTATCCAATTTTTTCCTTTCTTTCATTTTTTTGGCCACTTTTCATCCAAATAAGTTAACTTTTGCTTTCCCCTACATTTTGCCTCTTTTTGTTCCACATTTTTGCCCTTTTTCACTATTGTTTGCCACATTTTACCCATTTAAGCTTCCCTTTGCCATTACATACCACCTGGTTCCTCTTTAATTGTTTACTTTTAGCCACTCTTGACTGCTGTTGGTCCCTTTTAACCAATTTTCACTCTTTTCTTGCCACATTTTTGCTCCTTTTGGACAATTCTTGACCACCTGTTAACATGTCTGCCTCCACTCGCTTGTAAAAAAAAAAAAAAAAAAAAAATCATAGCAGAACGGCCAACTTTGGGTCGACGTTGCCGTTATGCCAGATGGCCAGTCCACAAAGTGGTTTTAGGGTGTACTTACACTTTAAAGAATGTTCATGTGTTTTTATTGGTGTCATTGGATGTTTTCATTATAATGAATTACCCGTGTAACTTCTAGTTACCTGTCACTGCTTGTCCTCGCCCTTTCCTACAAAGTGATGTGGCTAAAACAACCTACTGTTCTAAAAACAAACATCATGTTTATGCTGAAGCTTAAAGGAAGGTTAATCACCATTTGCATTCAGGAATCGATTCCTAATCCTATCTCTCTATTGATCCGGCTCGTTCTGAATTACAAATAACCTCAACATAAATCATCTAGCTTCACCTTAGGCTGAGCCAAAAATAAATAATCGATACCAACGGCTTTGTTCCTGTTGAAGTTTGACTGACGCACCGCCTGGATTTGAAGGCTGAGGTCATTCTTCTCCTGCAGCAGCACCACCATCTTCTCCTCCACCTCCTTCCTGCGAGCCTCAGACTTGGCCAGCTCCTCCTTCAGGTGGACCAGCTCCTCCTTGATCGTCTGCATCTCCTTCTCGGCCTCGGCGCTTCGCAGCAGAGGCTTGATTTTGAAGTAGAGCTTCATCCAGGGCCAGTTCTTCACGTTCATGAAGGAGCGGATGTTGTACTGGATGATGAAGATGGACTCTCTGCAAGAGGAGGAGGTTTCATCTCACAGCTTCTCCATAACAAACTCAGGATTACAATTCATAAGAACAGTGTTTCTCATATGGGGGGGACACAATTGCACTGCAGAGACGATAGAAATAAATCTATTCAGGTGCCACTAAATTACTGTTTTTCAACCTTGGGGTCGGGACCTCAAACAACACACAATCTCAAATTTCTATACTTTCGCTTTGTGAAATATACTGTAGATCTAGTTCAACTAAAATACACTAAAAAAACATTGTCTATCATCTAATTTGTTTTTCATCTCTTGGTTACCTTGTTAGGCTTCATAATCAATGAAAATATTGGTATTAATATGAATAATACTGTCAGTATACCCCAAGATTTATTACCTTTTCCTCATCATGTCCTTCAACCTCATCCTGGTGACGTAGCCTCGACCCACCGCCTGGAATCGGGTCATCAGCACCGCCAGACGCTCGTCCCTCATCTCCTCCAGCAGGCCCAGGAGACCCGCTTTGAAGAAAACCTAAGAAATGATGGAGAGGAGACATTAATCTGTTGTATTCTTGGTTTAACCTGCACCACAGGGAGTACTTGAGAGAGAAGGTGGAAAATTAACGAAGTTTTGTAATGCGTATTTAGTTTTAGTTAAAAAACAATATAATAAACGCAATATCTTTTTTTTATTTGTTACAAAAACAAAGCATGAATAGCAGTTGTAAATGATAGTTAACCTTATCAGATGTTGAATGTTGACATAATTTACATATTGGACTGTCACCAAGTCTGTTAAATCAGAAATACAGGGGATACTTGAGAGACAGAAAGTGTAAAATTAAACGAAAATGTAAAAATGATGGGGTTATGTAATGTTTATTTTTAGTAAAAAATGATAATCATAATAATGATGATGAAAATGATCCTAAATCGAACATGAATTGAAAAAACAAGGGTCAGACTTGGTCCCACACCAGGTGGGAGATGTCTGCAAATGATAAAAACTATAGAATATATATGAATTCAGGAGGTACTAAATACTGTTTCATTCTACTTATTAACAATGGGACTATTTAAAATGTGTGTTGACAATAATTCATTCCATCATTATGATCTATAGTTGGTTTTTTTCATAGAATTCTGAGCAAAATGTTGACGTTGAACAAAGGGGGGAACTTCAGAAATAGAAGTTTGAGAACAACTGTGCAAATGAATGGGAACGTAAACAGACGTACAGTATCCACAGAGCTGCAAATGCACATATTTCCTGTCCAACGTTTACCTTTGTGTAACCAAATCTGTACTGGGTGTGATCCACGTCAATGGAGGACAGAAGCTTCTCAGAGGCTTTTTTACTGTCCATGAACTGACCCTCAGGGATCGCACTGGCATTTAGGATCCTGTATCTGTCACACACACACACACACACACACACACACACACACACACACACACACACACACACACACACACACACACACACACAATAAACTATTGTCATAAACTTTATACTTATACACAGCAGAAATGTGCGAGATCACGCAAGATTTTATGCGAGACTTGACACGCAGCCGTTTGCTACACATGCTAAAGCTAGCATTAGCCGACATGTTGACGATATGGTGGAAGTGTGTGATCCCGTCCCCAAACATGAATGTGAGGCTATAATCAGTGTCTGATTTCTGCTCGATTTTGCTTGTAAAATTGATTTTTATGATTAAATAATATTAATAAAAATATTGCCATATCCGTTTCAGGAAGTGAATTCTGTATTTTCTGTTTATTTTCTGCGATTACAGAAAATCAGAATCGCTATCGTAGACTAAGGCCATTATTCTTCACTATTTCATTAGCCAGATGAGACAAACTGAACAAATAAATTGAACTGATAAGGTTGCCCCACCCCGTTAGCGGCTGACCCTGCTCAGCTAGTGCCGCTACGCGCTAAGCTAACCAAAACATGTGAGCCTGGTGGCTGTTAATAACCATCAGCGAGTTGCAGTTTTATTATTTATTTATTTATTTATTATTATTATTATTATTATTATTATTATTATTATTATTATTATTATTATTATTATTATTATTATTATTATTATTATTATCATCAGCGTATCTAATAACTTCCAGGAACAAATTGCGTCTACATGAATCACATGAACGTCAACCATTTCAAACTCGCAACTCTCTCTCTCTATACGGCTCTGGGTGCATTATGAAACAGAAGAAAAACAGCTGTGAAAGTTGTAGAGAAGATGTTTTGGTTGCAAGAACTATCATTTATTACTCTTATTTTGAAAACTATACCTCTGTCTGAAATCTCCATACAGGATCCTGCTGGGGAATCCCTTCCGGCAGATCCGGATTCCTTCCAGCACACCGTTGCATCTCAGCTGGTGAAGAACCAAATGATGATCCATTGATCCTGAAGAACACGGAGCGTTTAGCGAACAGCAGAACATCATCTTCCTCATTCATTCCTGGTTCGTACCTGGAGTCTTTGTCTCGTTTGGAATGATGCATCTGACAAAGTGTGGATGAGTAGATCTGAGGTTGGCCATCAGTTTGTTCAGGTTCTCCTGCAGAACACTGAATTAATCACATGTTCTTCATCTCCTCAGCAGATAGAACAGTTTTTGTGTTTTTCTTCATATTTTTCTTTCATTTTGTGTGTTTTTTGTCATTCTTCATATTTTCTTTCATTTTGTGTGGTTTAGTTGTCATTCTTTACCTTTTTCTTTAATTTTGTGGGGTTTTGTTGCCATTCTTTACATTTTTCTCTCATTTTGTGTGTTTTTGTTGTTCAGTTGTTGCTTTGTATACATTTTTCTATGATTTCTGTATTTTTTTGTTGGTTTTTCTGCATATTTTTGTTGTCATTTTCATTTGTTAAATTCATTTTTGGGTGTTTTTACTGTTGTTAATATATACTTTTGTAGATTTTGTTTTCATTTGTATATATTTCTGGTATTTTGGAATTTTTTTCTACTTGTGTCTTATGTTCTTGGAGCAATTGTGTGTATTTATCTTGTTCTTTTGTAATTTTGCTGTTGTTTTGGCTTCTTTTGGAGTTGTTCTATGCGTTTACTTTGTGGGCCGTGCAAAATGTGGCCCCCAGTTCACCAATTACCCATGTCTGTACCACAGTTATACAGAGAATATTAACCCTTTCACACCGCTGCTGAACTATGAGGACTTTTAAACAGAATGAAAGAAGAAATGAATGAAATCTCACCCTGAAAAGTGCAGAGACGGTCTGGAAGGACGATCCCTTCTTCTTTGAGGTCTTTTTACTTCCATCTGCTTTGGGAAAAAGAAATGATCAAGTGAGCAGAGAGAAGAAGAAGTGAGAGAACACTTGAAGAGAAGAATAACCGACCGTCAGCAGACGCGTACGTGGCAAACAGAAAGGAGAGCAGTTTCAGTGAGGACTTCTGGTACAACTGAACCACGGTGTCGTTTAGCGGGTCCTTGTTCTTCTCCAGCCAGCCACTAATGTTGTAGTCTACGGTGCCGGCGTAGTGCACCAGAGAGAAGTGGGCCTCGGTCTTCCCTTTGGACGGCTTGGGCTTCTGGAAGATGCTGTTTTTCCCCAGATGTTGGTCGTAAAGCTTGTTTTTGAAGGAGCCGTCGGTCGCCTTGGGGAACATGCACTCCTCCTCCAGGATGGAGAAGATGCCCATCGGCTGCAGCACACAAAGCAATCAGCGTTGCCTTCATCATCCCTGAGCGTCCATGGTGGTGTTTACCTTTTCTATGAGCTCGATGCAGGCCGCCAGGTCCATCCCAAAGTCGATGAACTCCCACACAATGCCCTCCTTCTTATACTCCTCTTGCTCCAGAACAAACATGTGGTGGTTGAAGAACTGCTGCAGCTTCTCGTTGGTGAAGTTGATGCAGATTTGCTCCAGACTGTTCATCTGAAACAAACACAAATAAAGTCCAGACGCTTTTGGCCATTTGGTTTAAACACAGAACTGTGTGTGAGTTCGTGTGGTAAATTCTCTGTGCTTTAGGAGTCCATCTGTTTTTCACATTTCACAGTAAAGTTCTATATGAATGATGACCATCATATGTCCACAAAGAGATAGGGCCTCTCACATATCTTCACCACAATCCAATCCAATGTATTTGTAGAGCACATTTAACAACAAACCAGGTTGTGCTGCACAATAAAACATAAAACCCAGATGAACAACAATGTAAAATACCTGTATTTAAAAGAACATTTCTAATAATAAGACATTGAGTCACAAGGTGTTAGAATAAACCATATGTTTTTCAACTAAGTTGCCGTTCTTGCAGTTTCTGTTTTGCTCACGTTAAACAATACCAACACCACACTGAGAATCTGTGAGAAAATAAGAAGAACCCTCAGACGTCAAAGGAGAAGATACAACATTCACCTCAAATATCTCAAAGCCGGCGATGTCCAGGACGCCGATGAAATGCTGCCGTGGAAGTTTGGTGTCGAGCTGCTGGTTGATCCTCGTCACCATCCACAGGAAGAGCTTCTCGTACACGGCCTTGGACAGGGCGCCCATGGAGTTGTTTACCTGGGAAACCACACACACACACACACACACACACGGTTTTACAAAGGAAACCATGTGAGGAGAACACCTCCAGTCGTAGAAACCCTAAAGCGTACCTGCTGTGGCGTCTGACCTTTGGTGACGTACTCATTCCCCACTTTCACTCGAGGGTAACACAACGCTTTCAGCAAATCAGCCGAGTTCAGACCCATCAGGTAGGCCACTTTGTCCGCCACTGTGGGACGTGAGATGAAAACAGGCATGTTAGGAAGGAAATGGACAACAAATGAGTTCACCTTTCATCACCGGCAACATTAGTGAGTTCTGCAGATCACTGAGCAGTGATGGGCAGCAACTGCAATCTGATTACTTTTCCCAATTAACGAGTAAAGTAAGGGATTATAATTGAAGAAACAATAATTAGAATTTTCCCGCAAGCAGGCGGCGTTACTGCGTTACCAGACGTGTAAAGAGTACTGATACATATCCTACTCAAGTACTGTTACTGGATTGAAATTGTGCTCTAGTACAAGTAAGTCATACATAAAATACTCAAGTACAGATAAAAAGTAGCTCAGTTAAATAGTACACAAAGTAAAAGTTACTAGTTACTTAGTTTATTTTGGGTTATAAATCTTGCCACGGTTCCCTTGCATACAGTAAACATCTCATGTATGAACTTGCACAGTTGGAACTTAATTTATAGCATCTGTATCAAATAAAAGGTTTGTCAAAATGTACAATTCAATTCAAAATAAAAAAAAAGGCTCTAAGTATAGCTACATTCAATACTGGTGCCGTGTATTACATTTAATCTAATTGGTCGGCTATGATGTGACGCATTTAATTTTTTGTGGTTTCACAATCTCAGTTGGTCCTTTTCAAAAAAAAAAATAATAATTCTACTCAGTAACAGTTGGGTGTAGAAATGTAACAAATGACTTCACTTCTTTTAAAATGTACTTAAGTACAAGTAAAATTACTGATTGAGAAATATACTCAAAATAGTACAGTAAAGTGAATACTTTTCACCTCTGTGCGTAACTAAATACTACTGTTTATGTGTCTTGCATTTTATAGAACATTATAACCCAGTTTTTGTTTTTTTTTAAATTATTACCCAGTCGACCACCGTACTCTCAAGCCAATGACGTAAGCGGTGCAACATCATTGGTAATCAACACACATGAAAATGGAGTGCGTAAAGGGCATGTCCAAGCAGCTCTTAATTCCTGGAAGTAGCAACATTACGTTGAGTTTGACTCCGTAAAAGACGACAAAAACATTTGCGTCCTCTGTGCACTCTGAGCGGGAAGAAAACTTGTATCTACATCTTAGAATTACACCTCAAATCTGAGCAAGCACCTATAGCAAGCCGGCACGGGAATGTAAAAGTCATTGATTTAAGCCCAGATTAACACCCACTTCCACTGGACCAAACTCTGAGGGCCCATCTCCTGCTAAACAAGTGGAAATAGATTTAAGAGCGAGAGGAGTTTGTGCTGCTGAACCGACAAAGCTCGTCACTGGCTATATTATCGATGACGTGTTGCTAATTTCTACCGTAGACTCCAAATCGTTCTGATGCATCGTAGAAAAAATACCAGTCAAAAACGGCGTCAATCTGCTACGGGAAAAAAGTCCGAAATATAAGTTATTAGACGTAAGAGTTGTTTTATCTTATTTAAAATTTGATGGAATGTGCAGTAAATAAGTTTGAGTCAGATGATGTAATGTGCATAGTGTTAAAAAAAATTAAAAAGAGACTTTCATTTGATTCCATTTTTAATGTGGAACATGGCAAAATTACAGAATTAGTCTGAAAGGTCTACCAGTACTGATTAATATTTCATGGATTCCATTTTTGAAAAGTATCTTAATTATATTAAGTCAAGTCGCATCTTTTTACGTCTCACCCTCGGTGCCGTCGGGCTCCGCCTGCTCCTCACGCTGCTTCTGCTTGAACTTCATGTTCCCGTTGTGCATCACAGCCCCGGTCAGCTTGTAGATGCCCACCTTTTCCTCCGTGTTGAAGCCCAGGATGCCGATAGCGCTCTGAAGGATGCAGAAAAAAACACTAACAGGGTTTACAGAACATAGGCCTGCATTACTTGCCTGTTTATTTCAATAGGTAAAGCAGAACGAGACAGGACAGTACAAGATAAGACAAACTAATGACAGGACACGACAACAAAAGGTCATAAAACATAGCACAAGATAAGATAATATAGGGCCACATGTCTACAGTTTAAAGCAATTACACAAAACCACCAAATTAAAGAACAGAAAAACAAAAAAAAATAGATCCAGAAACACACACATCATCAAAATTACGATTTACCTAAAAATTACAAAAGAATACAGATCACAAATACAAAACGCACAGTATGACAAGACAATTACATAAAATTACAACAAAAATACACAAAATGACAAAAAAAAAGATGAAGAAAATTAGAAGAGGAACACATTAAAAAAAACTGCAAAAAAACAACAAACAAAACTGATCCAGAAAATTACAAAAAATGTCTGAAAAAATCTAGAAAAACACAGATCACAAATACAAAACACACAATATGACAAGAAAACTACACAAAATGACTAAAAAAAAAAAATTGCAACAAAAAGATGAAAAAAGTAGAAGAGGAATACACCTGGCTTCAAAAACTAAAATAAAAAAACAGATCCAGAACACAAAATGACTGAAAAATACAGATTGCAATTACAAAATACACAATATGACAAAAAAAACTACACAAAATGACTCCAGAAGCACACAGAAGAAGGACAAAAAATGCACAAAAAAATGTGTAAAATGGACCCACTCTTTGTTTTTTTCTGTATTAATAATCAGATTGTTTATTGTTTGAATTACTAACATGATAATGCTGTTGATATTGTGACAATCACATTTTTGTGGCCCCTGATGTGATGTGTCAGAATCCCTGAGAACTCACGTCTGTGGCCATCAGCTCCTCGGTGTCGTCGATGCTCTGCACGGTGATTTCTCCCTGGCTGATGAACGGGTAATCGTACGGGTTACTGGTTATCAGCATCATCTCTGAAATGAAACACAGACAGTACAGAACCCTTAAAGATGGATGGATGGATGGATGGATGATGGATGCATGGATGGACACTCACCAATGAGCTCAGGCTTCTTGTTGGACAGGATCTGGTAGAAGATGTGATAGCTCCTCTCGGCCGGCAGCTGGAACGTCACTCTGGACTTTTCCAGGAGATCTTTGGAAAACAAAAGAGGAAAATATGTGTTCAGGAGCAGTTCTGAGATGAAAAGGGAATGGAGCTCATAACGTTCTGGCTGACTTACAGGTCTCTATGTCGGCTGACGCCAACTTCCCCTTTGTTCCAAAGTGGATTCGGATGAATTTTCCCTGGAGAAGATAAACATGAATGAAGTCTGGTGACACGTCCTTTAATAAATTAAGAAAGACCCTGCAGTACACCATCTACATACAATAGATAAATACAGGAAATATTACAATGTGTGAGACTTGAGAAAATTAGATTATCCTGGAATGGGTCACTACAGACAAATGATCAAATCTGGCAACATTTGTTTGTATTGAACGCACTAGATACTAATTTTGACATCAAACTTAGTATGTTAGTATGTTAGTATGTTAGTATGACGTTTAAAACACAGCCCAAGTCTGACAGAAGTGATTAACTTTGCGTCTCATTCAGACTCACAAATCTGGAGGAGTTGTCGTTCCTCACTGTCTTTGCATTCCCGAAAGCTTCCAGCAGCGGGTTGGCCTGAATGATTTGATCCTCCAGAGTCCCCTGAAAACACACACACACACACACACACACACACATGGTCCAACAGAGATAAGGTTCATTTTGAGCGTCTGCTACTCACCTTGTTGGGAAGTTGCTCCTTCTTGCTCGAGTCTCCCAACGATGCAATTGTTGCAAAATACTGGATGACCCGTTTCGTGTTAACCGTCTTTCCTGCACCGGATTCTCCACTGGTGAAAAAACAACAGCAACCAAAAAACCCCACAAACATCAGGAAATCATGAGCTCGACACGGAGCTGAAGATGGAACAAAGTCAAACTTACGTGATCAAGATCGACTGATTCTCTCGATCTGTTGAAACGGCAAAACTCATAGATTTAGTCTGAGTTACTCAAACTATTGAAAGAATGTGATTCTGAGAAGTCCCAGCTTTTATTAGACATAGTTTGCATGTTCTCCTTGGCCATGATGGACCCTGCCTTACACTTTCTGATTAGCATAGGCCCTCCCTCTTAAATCATTAACAAACCAACATTTTGTTACCTAAAATTATTATTTTTAAATCATAGTTTTATCAACAAAAAAAAAAACATGTAAAACAAACCTGTGGTTTATTACTTTGAACATCATAAAGACACGTTAGTGAATTTGTTTTGCTTTGGCTGAAGTCACTTATCCAGTTTCAAAATAAAAGCACTGATGCCAGACCGCGCCCTGTACACTACACTAAACATCCAAGCAGAGGTGAAAGTAATGGATCACAAGTGTTCACGTTACTGTAAATGAGTTGATTTTATTGGTACTTGTACTTTTTAAAGTATATTTCTAAATCAGTACTTTTACTTGTACTTAAGTACGTTTTAAAAGAAGTAAAGTAATTCATTACATTTCTACACCCAACCGAGTAAATTTTATATTTTTTGGAGGTTATTTTCTCAGTTCATTGGTGTTTTTTTTTTTTTTTTAAATAATAATAATTATTATTATTTTATACAGACGCATTTGTGAAAAATAAATTAAGTTCCAAATTTGCAGTATTTGGTCTCTTCATTTTTTAGTTTCTACATGAGATGTTTACTGTATGTAAGGGAACCACGGCAAGATTTATTAACACAAATACACATGGGGGGTGAAAGTAACTAGTAGCTTTTACTTTAAGTACTATTTAATTGACCTACTTTTTACTTGTACTTTCGTGTTTTATGTATGACTTACTTGTACTTGTACTTGAGCACAATTTCCATGAAGTAACAGTACTTCTACTTGAGTAGGATTTATCAGTACTCTTTACACGTCTGCATCCAAGGCTTAAAGTGCTTACGTCACATTTTCCTAAGTGTTTATGGAGAACATGTGTGAGACATGGTCTCAATCTTAGAACTTTGAGGTTTATTTTCTGGGAACAATGTAACGTTCCGACCTGTCAGCATGTACTGGTAAGCGTTGTCAGAGATGGAGAATATATGAGGAGGAGACTCCTGTCGCTTCTTTCCTCGGTACCCTGCCACCACCTCTGGGTTGTAAACCGGCAGCCACTTGTACGGGTTCACAGTGACGCAGAAAAGCCCAGAGTAGGTCTGTTAAAGAAAAGGGAGGAGTTAAAAGTCCATGCTTTCTAGTATGAACCTGTGTTATTTGCTGTTATCCTGCCTTCAAAGTGATTTATTTGTTGTAAGTAGTATCCAATGTCGGTCATTCATTGGTTAATGGAAGGCCAAAGTGGAATTGGGTATCTGTGATTAGCATCGCTTCAGTTACCATGGAAACACTGCGAATATAACTAGTATAGATTTCCAGTATTTTTTACTTTATTTTTGTTTGTTATTCTCATAAGCAAAATATCAAACATCTACACAGAGCTACAAATACATTTACAGAAGTGTATTAAATTAAATGGAAAATGTAATTAACTAATACTAAAAAAAAATGTTTACAACATTTTAGACCCTCGGGTTTGTTTTTTAAGTGGATAAGAGAATTTTTTTTGAAATTTTCAAATCATATTTTTTCCATATTGGTAAGATAATTTTCGGATATTTTTTTTTTCCATTTTTACTGAATTTATTTGATAATTTTCCAGATTGTGTTTCAGAATTTATATGAGTTTTTAAAATGCATTTTAATGAATCAACAAGACAGTTTGCTAAATTCTTCAAATTGTGTTTTCCATTTTGGTATTTTTACTGAATTCATGCAATAGTTTTTAAGATTTTTTATTTATTTATTTGTGACATAATATTTAGGAATATAATTTTTTCTGTAAGATTTTATAATCAATTCTGAATATAAAAATAATTTCAATAAATACAATAAGCTGCTGCAACTAAACTAATACTCGTAAAAATCAAGTTTCTGTATATGAACAAAAAAATTCTGTTGAATTTTTCTATGTATGTTGATCAATAAGATGTTTTAGGTATCACACCCATGTTTATGACGAGATGAACTCTGTTATAGAGCCACAGATAAATAACAACAGGAATTAGAGAGCCATTACGTAAATCATCCAGGCGGCGTAGCGTTCCTTCAGGTTGAAGAGCACGGCCGGTTCGTGAAGGTGCGTCAGTAGCGCCATGTCCTCGATCTTGTCAAACTTAGGTGGATTCATGGGCCGGACGTCGTCTGCGTGCACGCTGATGACCTGCGATGGGATTGACAGGTGAGGACGATACAGCGCTTTACCATTCCTCCAACTGGCGCCCTAACACTGACCTTCCCACCCTCCACCTCCACAGTGAGCGTGGAACCATCCAGGCCTTTGATTTTGCCTTTGACGTACTCCTGTTTGGGGTCAGGGACGAAGACGGCGGTTTTGGCGTCGAAAGGCGTATTCTGGGCTGCGATACGCTCTCGTTCAGATTTGCGAAGATACGCTGCGGCCACCCCAAATGTTTCCATATCTGCATCGCTCATTGCGTCAGCTGCCTGAGGAGAAGAAGTCACTGAAAGAGGACGTTTGGACCTGATGATGGAGCAGACAGAACAAAGATCTTAACTCTGAGTTAGGATCAGTGGCTCCAATCCTAAGAGTTTGGAGTTCTTTGTTGCTGGTAATTGTTCCACCTCTTCTCCACAAACATCCCTCAGCAGCCACTCGGGGGCTTTTATAAGCCACGGTCAGGCCGAGTGTTTCCTATATTTGGAGATCTATCTCCTACGCCAACCTTGGAAATGCCACGTATGCCCATTTTCTATTCCAGCTGTCTTGGTTCAGCTCTATTGTGTCACTTTTAAATGATTTCAATTGAAGAGCATCCATTTTTAAAAAAAGCAATAAAGGCTAAGGATGGCAGCTTAGGAGGCTTATGGCCTGGACACGGCGCGCCTCATTTTCTGGGATCAGAGAAGATTAGGCTGGTCAGGGCGTTCCTGAGATTCTGGCCTCGGCTGTCTGGAGAGTCGCGCCGATCAACGCAACTGTTTGGGTTTGTGTTGGGAGCAGTCAGGGTTGATGGGCGACATTTAGCACATTCCTGATGGAGGTCGGCTCCTATTAGCAAACACTGAATCAAGATAAGAACCACATCTGTTATTTACCTGGATAAAACTACTTTCTATAGAACATTTGGATTTTGGATTGAAGATAGATTCTGAAAAACGATGCTAATTCTAGATTATTGTAATTCTTTCCAGGAATCATTTTCAAGACCAATTATAGGGAAGGTGGCATCTGCTCCATTTTCCTTGAATATCATAAAAATAGTCAGTATACCAAGAACATACTTGGTTATCAATCAATGCAGTACCCACTAACGACCAGTGACTGATATTGTCCAATAGCTATGGGTAATTTCAAGCTTTCAATGTGTCATAAACCAGGCACCAGATAGCATGATCACTAGATGAACCTTACCGCCAGCCGGTATGAGTGTTCCATTCGTCAGAAACCAGGCACAAGATAACCTGATTACAGGACTAACCAAAACACAAACTAGTATGAACATTCAATGAGTCAGAAACCAGTCACATGGTAACCTGACACCTACGTAGTCCAATCACAACACCAATTGTAATAGCAATCATTGTGTAAGAAACCAGTCACAAGATAACAAGATCACTAGTCCAATCGCAACACCAATGCTGCGAGTGGTCAATGTGTCTGAAACCAGGCACAAGATAACCTGATTACAAAATGAACGCTAACACTAACTAGTACGAGTATTCAATGTGTCAGAAACCAGTCACAAGGTCACCTGATAACTAGTTCAATCATAACACCAATTGGTAGTAGTGATTATTGTGTCAGAAACCAGTCACAAGATAGCATGATCACTAAGCGAACTGTAACACCGACTGGTAATCGTTCCTTGAAGTGTCTCCAGAGTCAATCCAGCACCAGTTTGTGCTTTCATGTTTACAGCGAGCTTTACTGGAGGCTTTGTTGATGGTTTTATCACGGGTTGAGATGTTTTTTCTCCAATTAGTGTGAGCTCAAAGAGCTTCTCCATGTTGCACAGCAGGATTTAAATCATCTAAGATCTTCAAACCAAAGTTGAAGGAATGACAAACCATCAAATAAATCATTTCTCTACTTCCTCTCGTCATCGCCTGGTGCGACTAAGAGCGTTTCATTACTGCAGCTATTTGCGAGCAGGCGTAAGCTAGCAAAACAAACAACACATGAGGAAAATATGTGCGTTAGGCCTGGCCCTGCTGCAGACAGTCTAATTGGTGCTGATTTAACGCCTCCTAAAGTCACTGCAAGGTCGAACGACAGCTGCGAGTAGAATTGGTCTCACAGAGCAAAGTGACAGCGGCTTACGACGACGTCCTCGACCCCACAACATGCAGGGGAGACGGCATGTGATAGAGCCACGAGATGTGAATTAAAGGGTCACGAGACGAGAGAGAAGAAACAGAGAGAAAATCCTCTTCAGCTGCTCGTGATGGACTCAGAATGAGGAAGACAAGAACACGTCTCAGAGTAAAGCTCCTGCTAAACGCCGGCAAGGTCAAAGGTCAAGTTTAGCAACAAATATCTCAAACATGGGATTTATGAAGAAACATCTTCTTTTCAGTTTATTCTAAAAGCCCCAACTGGAAAATATATTCTCTTATTTTAGTCACATTTTGTGAAATGTGGCATTGGCAGACATTGGCCCCATGTGGCCCTCAGACTAATGTTAAGCGACACAAAGTGAACACACAAAATGAGTCCAAAAATACACAACAGACAACTAAAATGATCAAAAATACTCGAAAACCACACAAGATGACTACAAATCTAATATAAAGATAAAAACAAACACACAGAAAATATCATGAGACATGCACACAAAAATACACAATATACAAAATAACTCAAGAAATACACGGACAACTAAAATAAAGAAAATTACAAAAATTTAGACAAATATACAAATACACAAAATGTCAATAAATTACGCAAAACGGAAACAAAAGTACACAGAACTACAAAACTTCACATCTAAAACAATCAAAATCATTAAAGATGACTAAAAATACTGAAACATATACAAAACAAGGACACCAAAGTAAACACACAAAAGTAGTCAAAAAATGCACAAAAGACAACTGAACTAATCAAAATTACACCAAAATCACACAAGATGACTACAAACATACAGAAAAATAAACAAAAACACACAAAATGTAAATAAACATTGAGGCAAAACGGTGATAAAAACACACAAAATAGCAAAAAATACAAATTCCTTCAAATTTTAAGACGACTAAAAAAACACAAATGTGTCAATAAATTACGGAAACAAATGTACTCAGAACGCCTCAAACAATACATCGAAAACTAAAATAATCTAAATTACTCCAAAATCACACAAGATGACTACAAAAGTACTGAAACATATACTAAACAAAAATACAAAAAAAGTTTAACTTTTTTTACACAAAACCGCAACAAAAATACACAAAATAGACAACGAAAATAAAGAAGATCACTTCAAAATCGCAAAACTACAAAAATAACAGAAAAAATATACAAATACACTAAATGTCAATGAATTAGGCAAAACTGAAACAAAGCTACACAGAATGACTCAAAAACTACACAACTAAAATAATCAAAATTACTCCAACATCACTATAAAAATACTGAAAAATATACTAGACAACAAAAACACAAAAGGTTAACATTTACGCAAAACAGCAACAAACTAAAAATAATGACAAACACTGCAAAATCACACAAGATGACAACAAAACACACAAAGCCTTTGGTGTTTCCTTTTAATGCTCATATTGGTCATTATTCTAAATGTTGAGATGAATTATTGATAATGTGACCCTCAGATCAGACAAACACATTTATTTTTAAACATTTCTGTAGATTACCTTTCCATCCGGCTGAAAACGTCTGCTCCACTTTTATTGCATGAGAACGCCGATATATAAAATGTATAAAAATGTTTGAGAAGACGTTCTTATTTTGTTATTATGGGATACTTTCTGATGAATAAACATGGAGAAACTGATGGATTGTGAATACTTTCACTGAAAACCAAAGTAAAAACACACACAGTTGTAATTTTGTTTTTTATTATAAAATCTGATGATATTCTTCAGAAATCTGTTGATTTTTCAGCTCACAGAAGCATTTGTTCAATCAGCAGAGGCACAAAGTCCACGATGGAGAAGAGGAAGAAGAAGAAGTTTTCATTACATTACATTAAAAATAAATATGGTAGTAGAACGTCCAGCTGTGTCAGGTGAAGGCCGATCACTTCGCCTTCTTGTATTTCCTCATATGAGCTGCGATGGAGTTGGTGATCTCCACGTTTCGTTTGTTCTGTCCAAAGTATTCCACAAACTCTCCGTCGGGTCCCACCAGGTACATGATGATGGTGTGGTCCACCTGGAGACACGGACATCACATCAAACATCCCCACGGTGCTTCTGAAAAACTTCTACATCTACAATTTAGAATTTTTTTATTTCCATAACTTTGAAATGTTTTTTTTCTCCATTTATTATTATTATTATTTTTTTTATCTGAATATAAAATATTAAATGTACATAATTTGTGTAATTTATGAAAATACGATTTATGAAATGTATGTGAATTTTACTTTATCCATCCCAAAGGAATTCGAAAGTAAGAAACTTAAGATTAAATAACAAAAAAAATGCTGTTGTTTTTTCAAAAAATTCTTGTTCTGTTTGCGTGATATTTGAATATTTAAAGGAAACTACAGAGGAGAGCTTCATGTTTTAATCTCACCACACAGAGCGGACCCACAGATGGGGGCGGACTTTTACTCCCGGACAAAAAAGGAGCAACGCATAAGTCACATGACTGAATTTAAACATTATTATTACATAAATAGATTTAAAAAAAAAAGCTTGAACACGATAAGTGATTACAGTACCAGAGTTGGTGTAATGAATCTACTGGTGCTCCTCGTTTCTTGTGATCAACTTTCATGTGTTGTTGTTAGTGGCTCATGGTATTAAAACGTGCAGAATAAATATTTTTACTGACCTCAAAAAAGTGTGTAATTGTTTCTGCACAAGTGTCACATCTATTGTTCCTGACACCAGCCTCAGAATTACGGGGGACCAGGAGTGCCACAATTAAATAAATAAACCGTTCATTAATTAATTAAATGTGTCAATAATTAATTTAATCAATTTTACGTTTCATTTTCATTATTTATTTATTTCATGGTCTGGTGTTGCAGCACTTCATGAATCAAAATAAATCAGGCAAACTCGCTTGTCAAAGTCTGTGGGGTCAGTTTCCTAACACTTGATTACCTGCACATCAAGTCACACTAAATGGATCCCCGCTAATGGATTGAGGCAGAGCTAGTAAAGATTATTCTGATACACTGGGTGGCGCTATACAATCTGTACGTTGGTTTTGTTCCACATTCTCAGCGAGGTTTAAAATCTCTCTCACCAACTCATTGGAAAGTTCATGCACGTCCTCCATTGTCGTAGCCGCCATGTTTGGAACGGGTGAAGATCAAAGCAATGAGTTTGGCTGGATTGATGTTAACCCCGCCCCCCAAAGATTATGACAAGCGAGTTTGACAGATAAAATTAATTCACTAAGTGCTGCAAAACTCGACTATGAAATAAATAAATAGTGAAATATTTATACTTCATACTTTTCAAAATGAAAATGAAATGTAAAATGGATTGAATTAATTGTTGACACTTTTAATGAATTAATGAACGCTGTATTTATTTATTTAATGAATTGTGGCACTCCTTGTCCTCCATACAGAGTTGATAGTTGGCCACCAGTTTATTTTTGATACTTTTTGGACCGTAACGCCGTAAAAAACAAAACTTAAAACATGAGAGGCTTTTAAACATCCACAGAGTGCATAAAAGGATTCATATTATCCATTATTTAGAGTGGGCTGTTGCCCCCTGGTGGACAAGGAAAGGCACAGCATATAAAAATCACTAAGTTTTACGGATAAAATCATTGATCTAACCTACATTCAGTCAGTTCTGCCTAGAAGTTATGAATAATAAACTACGAGCAGATACAACAAACGCTTACTTGATTCTTAGGTTGGGTTTTTAAGAGGTGTTTCATGTGCCGTGGGAAAAGATGGACACGAGCAGGTTTTTTTTTTTAACTCACTATGTAGTCGTTGTCCTCGTCCTTTGGTCCCTGGCTGTAATAAACCCTGTAGGCTCTGGAAACCTGCTCCACCTGCTCCGACGTTCCCGTCAGGCCGATCAGCTTCGGGGAAAACTCTGAAAGATTGTCAAAGCATACTTATTAGGGATGTAACGATTCACGATACGATTCTCTCACAATTTATTTTACAAAATGGGACTGTAGAAAAATGATGACTGAAAAATATTCCTTTACTTTTTTGGGGAAAAAAAACTATAAAAAACTATACTTTTTTCCTTTTATTTTTCATTGTCAAAATAATCCCTTGATAAACTATTCAAAACAATGCAATTTAACTAAAAAAAAATCTTGAATGAAATAAATAAAGGAATAATACAAATGAAGAAGAAGCCTATTAATTTAAATTCTGGTTCTATAGTAAACAATGCAAAACTGCAAAATAGTTCCTTTTCTTTTTAAAAGTGCAACTGAAAATGTATTTTGTGCCTTAACAATTGGACTTAAAAAAAAAAAAAAAACAGTCATTTCACTGTATTTACAGCAGATATTTGTTTGGACCAGGAGAGGGCGCTGGTAACCCAGTGGTCGGTTGGCATGCAGATATCTAGCAGTGAAGAAGAGATGCTATGCTAGCAGACAGAGCTAATAGATATTCACGTAATATTACAGATATTTTTTCAGTCCTAAAGGGGTAAGGAATCATTTATGAACATGTTTAAAAGTAGAAGGCGGCCAGAAAGAAAGTATTAGCAGATTCCGCTCACCGCCAACACTTCTGGTTAAAAAAGTACTGCGATTAAGTTTTCACAGTATCGAAATGAATCGTGATACCTATGAATCGATTTTTAACTGCCTCACGATTATTCGTTACATCCCTAATACTTATGATCAAATGTCTCGTCCTCTCTAAAAAAAACATCCAGGACAGGGGTTCTCCAGTACCAGACTTGAGCACCCCTGATAACACGTCTCTGATGAAAATGTAATGCACCTATAAGTCGCACCAGGATATTGGTCGGTAAAATAACTACATAAATTCACTTAAGTCACTCCATTTTAAAATAAACTATAACGTAAAACGAGCGAAAACTTCCTTTCAGTTCCTAAAACAGAAATATTGTTTTTTTTTAGTTTATTATTATTTTTAAACAAAATCAAGCAGAAATTGTAATCTAAGACCAACTATAACCTCATATTGACACATTAACACACAATTTGACTTTGTAAAATGCTGCCCATCTGCTTTTTAATATTTCTGTTTTGGTTTTTACGTCAGTAAAACAAAATAACCACATCGTATATTTGATATTTTGATTTGGTTTTAAAACAACAAAACCAAGGGTACACAGATTAGGACGCTTGGCACAATTTTGGGAAGGTTATTTGCCTGTAATGACATCTGATGAAAAGGTCAAGTTGACTGAAATGCTACCTTTCACGTAGGTCGCCATGGCCTCTGCCGTGTCTCTCTCGGGGTCGATGGTGATGAGGATCGGCGTCAGGTTTGGAAGACTCTTGATTCTGTCTGTGGAGAGAAGAAAACATCGTCAGTAAAAGCAGAAAACGCGTTTTGAGGTACGTTGTGTTTCCTCACCGATCTCATCCACCACCTCGATCATCTTCTCCAGCTCGTCGGGGCAGATGTCGGGGCAGTGAGTGAAGCCAAAGTACAGAAGCACCCACTGACCCAGGAAATCCTCACTTTTAGAGGGTTTGTTATTGTGGTCGACGAGCGAGAAGGGACCGCCCAGCGCAGGGCGGCCAATCGATTTAGTTCTTTCTTTTTCAATCACTGTGGACCACAAGGACATGGACACAAGTGCAATTAAAAAGTAACGAATATACAAAAAATAAATAAATAAATCTACCATTGCATTAAAATAATCACTGATAAATATATTGTCCCCACCTACTGTTAGAAATGTAAATAAACCGCTGTCAGCTGCTTAAATAAACACCTTTTAAACCTTAGCTAGAAGATTTTTTAAGTGTACCTAAACCTCCAGGAATTTTTTTTTTTTCTCTTTTCTTTCATTTTATTTCTAATTGTTCTCCCTAGAAATTAAAAAAAAAGGAGAAAAAAATATATAAAAATGCCTTGATTGTGGGCGGGGCTCCTGGAGCAGTTAATACACGTCCAGTCTCTACTATAAAATCTCTAAAGGACAATCTATGCCACATGTGTCAAACTCAAGGCCCGGGGGCCAAATTGGGCCATTTAGAGCATCAAATTCAGCCCGCTCGAGAAAGTAGAAATAAGAGAAAAAATATGAACGATTTTGTAAATTAACAACTAATTGGGTTGTAGATACCACACCACCTCCCAACAAAAAAAATAAATAAAAAATCATTTTAAATCCACAATATTTGCAGAGCTCAGTTTTCCAGTTCCTACATCACATGACGGCAGTTATTTTTAATCGCAAATTGTTGAAAAAATTTTTTTTCCAAAATTGAGCAAATTTTTCTCAAATTGTTCCAAGAATCAGGGAAATTGACGTAAAAATCTGGCAGGGACTGATATACTCACATACTTTATCATTTAAATGTGGAAGTGCAAACCAGGGCACATCAATGTTATATTTGCTCTTTTTCCAGCCTAAAATCTGTGGCCCACTTAAGGTCCAACTGGTCCGTATTTGGCCCCTGAACTAAAATTAGTTTAACACCCCTGAACTATGCTAAGCTAACTAGCTACTCAATACTCACTATAGCTCTCTATTCATAATTATCTCAGTGCAATCCACTCACTACAGATTGTAGAGCCCACAGGTGATAGTTCTTATCGGAGGGGGTGGAGCCAACAGTGACGCATGATGGTCCAATGACGTCACAGAATCTTGTTCTCAGCCAATAGCAAAAATCAATAGTAATAGCCAGGTTTCAACCCATAGAGGGCAGTCACTCTGACATTTTACAACTAAATATGACAAATTTAAATAGTTTGACTAAAATGTCGAGAGTTGGACCAGAATTAATAATCAGAACTACTTCATACCCAAATATATTAGTATTCAGCAGAATATAAGTGGTTTTGAGGTTTAGTTACTCTTTAAAGTGTGTCCCTTAAACCAAGCAAGTGGGACTGGTCTTTGACATAAAGTTCCTTCGCAGTCTTAGAGAAAGACGTTTATTTACAGTATGCAATACAGAGAACTTGGGCTGGGAGATTTACAATATAAATCTCTATCATTTTAATTCAAATGAAGTCTGACCAGAAACACAATTCAGGGTTAATTTTGCTGATACAAAATGCCACACTGGCACATTTATTAAAAAACTGCACAATATGTGCAACTTTTGGCTTATTCTCCTGTAAGGGACAGCACGTGTGAGTGAGTTCTGTAGTGTGGCTTGTTTAGTAGTAGTAGGACACAATCAGTAATCATCTGTTCATGCTGTTCTGAGAAGTAGAGAAAGCAGCGACTCCTAAAACTGGTATTTATTACAAAATAAGCTATAAAATACATACATATATATATATAGATATAGCCAATATTGTGATTTTCTATATCATCATAATAGAAAACTCGATATATCTTGAATCTCGATATATTGCCCAACGCAAAAATTCATCTTTAACATTTCTTTGTTTTGTTGTAAAAGTCTAATTTTGAAGGTGGAAAACGTTAGGACAGGCTATGGGATCAGCTCCTCTTTACTGGTAAAAATACTCACATTCCTCTTTTTCCATCTTGAAGTACTTCATCCCTCCGAGCAGAGCGCCTCCGACGGTTAACGTCACTGCTAAAGACTTCCACGTCACAGGCTTTAAATCACAAACATAGGGTTTTAAACTCTCACCAGTGGAAAAGAGCGTGTTTTTTATAAATCACAATTACTCCTGATTTCTTCTCTTTGCTCTTTTCTCCTGATGATGGAGGAGGAGGCATCGACGTGAAGGTTCTGAGGGAGAGTTGATTCATCCAGCACGTGGTCCTGCAGTGGTGCACGTTCCCCTGACGACAGGAACACAACATCAGATATACACACACTACACACGAGCAAAACAATAACAACAACATTCCAAAATTAAAAAGGAGTCTGTCTGATAAAGTCAAATCTCATTTAACCTGGCAACTTTTTTCTAAAATCAAACTTTAATTCTTTTTTTAAACTTTGCTAATTATTTACAAGTTAATCAGACAAACTAATAATTATAATAATGGCCTTTCACTGTGCACACATGTTTTTTTTTTCTTAAATAAAATCCTTACATTTATTAATCATTTTGCATTTCTATCAAAAATAAAATCTTGTTTTTTTCCTCTGGTAGCACATTTTTACTTGCTGTGTTTATCATTTTCAATATTTTAAACTAAAACAAGTATTTTATTTTTGATGCATGTGACAAAAAGACGATGTTCTTTTTTCTGATGTATATATTTTTTTGTTTTTATCACTATACTTGCTCTTGTTGTTTTGACCTGTTAAGTGTCCTTGAGTTTCTTGAAAAGCACTTTTAAATCAAATGTATTATTATGATTATTATTACGATTATGATTATTATTATTTATCAATATATCTATACCTCAAGTACTGCTGAATATTGTTTCAATACATACACATTTATAAATGTAGAACTTTGATGCAGACAAAGGCACGATGACTACAAAAGTAACTAAAATTTGCAAAATTTTCATTAAAAAAATGATAAAAATGCTGCTAAGTATTGAAATGATTAAGAAATAGATTAAAACTAAGGAGAAAAACTCAATTGAATAGGATTCAAATGTTGTCAAATGCTTAAATCCATTGATTTAAACCAGCTTTTAACTTGTGATTGTTACTTATTTTCTGTATTTACCTTTGTTGTTGATTTCTTTTGTACTTGTAATTGTTTTGACTGTAAAGTGTCTGAGTTTTTCTCTTCTTTTTTTTTTATTATTAAATAATATAGAGTACAAAATTCTCGAGTCCCGATAATGTTAAGTCTATTTGCCAAACTCAGATTAAAAGATTGATCATATATGTTTTTAAATTCAGCGTAGAAACAGGTGTCACTACAACACTTGCTAATCCAAAAGTTAAGTTTAAAAGCAACATTTAAACCAATTGACATGACAGAACACAGCGTAATAGACATAGTGAAGGGTTTTTTTGTAAAGGGTTTATAGTTTGAACAAAAAAAATTAGAAGGAAAATTGTAAATTGCAGGTTTTCGTAATGAGTTTGGTGCTGGAGCAGCTTTGACCTACCGGGTACCCGCGTGTGTCCCGCGATGACAGCCTTATTTTCGGCTCAGTGTTTCTCCGTGAGCCGCTGTGGGACTTCCAGGCTGCCTGAACAATGACGGGTTTACACCGGAGCAAACGGCAAACCGGGTTTCGAACCAGCACAGTCAGAGCCATGTTTGGACCTTCACTGAAACCGCCGGTGAATATGAGTGAAAGAAAACGTCGTGTTTGTTGAACCGTTCTGGGGTCAGATTTAAATAATTTATTGGGTGTAAAACGATCGGTTGTGAGGGTTAAAAGGCTGGTCTCAGATCAGATTATAACAAAAGTTACTTAACACCGGAAGTGACTTCTACTGCATCTCCAGTCTGTCTGCGCTCTGCTGCCACCTGCAGGATGGGAATACAACAAAGTCAGCAAAATGATGGTCCAATGTTCATCAATCTGTGATAACCACATTTATTTATTAATCTGAATAATATCCACTGTTATCCAGGAAGTTTAGTATTATTTATGCAACATTATATAGTCATCTTAAAGATGTAAATCCTTGTTTTAATCACAAATAAAATGGGTTTAAACTGACCAAAAATGGTAAAAAAGGTGGTGAAATGGAATTAAAAAAAAAAAACCCAGTTAAAATTTGCAAATAAAAGTGGCCAAAAACGGACAGAAAAAGTGGTAAAAAGGGTTTAAAAGTGGCCGGAAAAAAAAGTAGGAACAATGAGTTTAATTTGCAAATAATGGGAATGACAAATTGTGAATGTGGTTAAATTGGCAAAAAATTAATCATGAAATATGGTGAAAAGAAGTTAAAAGTGACAATAATGGGTCAACATATGCATTATTAGGTGGAAAAGGGTTTAAAAGTCCTGAAAATGTCTTGAAAGTGGAAAGCAAATGGTGGAGAAGTAGCAGAAATGGGAGTAATGTTGCAAAAATGAATTAAAAGGAACAAAAATATGGCAAGAAAAAGTGATGAAAATAGGTTAAAATATGGCAGGTTCGGTGTAGTTTCAGATAAAGGGTAAAAATTGTCTTAAATTGTTCAGAAAATCAAAAAAAAATATTCTTAGTTTCTTGAAGGCATCTGGAGACCTACTCCCAGTGTCTCACGACCCCAAGGTTGAGAACCTGTATTAAACAATTACATTTGAAACATAACTATTTCATTAAAACAAGTAACATTTCAATAAAACTGTGAATTATATATATTAATTCTCCAATTTTCTAAATGCAATACAGGCAATTAAAAATAAATAATAAAAAAGTTCAACATATCTTTTATAGATATTAGAAAACGTGGTTTTGTTAAAAACAATCTGTAATCTTATCCAACACAAAAACAAAGTTCAAACACAGGACAAAAAACTTCCAAAAATTGTAGTTTAATTCAATATTTATTAATATTTTGTTAGATTTTGTGTGAGAATTAACATATTTGTCTTTGTCCATCTGTTTGCAAAGACAAATTGCGTATTTCTTTGATTTATGTTTTCATAAAACACACAAGATTCAATGTGAAACAAAAGACAATTTTATTTTGAAGATGCTCACACAAATGCATGCTGCCCTTAGTAGTGTCGTATGTGTGGAGAGCATTTAAAAAAACACACAAAATACCATCAATCAAAGCAGCATTTGGATTTCCATTTTCATTAAATGCAGCAGACACTTCTGATTCTGAAGGCCTCAAGGCACATTTGGATTAAAAAAAATTTCACAAAACTTTATAAAAACCAAGCCTTTCCGGAGGCAAAAATATTGTCTTAATGACTAATAAATGATTCCCAGCTGGGTCACAAACCCTGATCCTGACCCAAACCTTTCTACAGGTTTAATTGCCATCGATAGGGGGCGCTAGAGTACACATTTCAGAGAGAAAACAGGCGAAATCGCAGTTTCTCGCCTGTCGGTTTGATGTTAAAGAGCAGAGTTACAATGAGACGGCCAGCTCGCTCTCAGCTCCTCGTGCACGTGATAATAAAGCCAAGCGGTGAAGGGGAAGACGCTGATGAACACGGCCGTGCACACCCGGAGCCCCCCAACAGGAGCCCTGAGGAAAAAAAGGAAACGTTCTCACAGGGTTTCACATGGAATGAGGAAGAGGAGGATGTGTTGGTACCTCCCAGATCCACGACACAGGAGGAGCCAGAACACCGCCAGCACCAGGCCCGAGAACTCTCTGAAAAAACACACGTTACTTCTAAACATGGGTCAAATACTGGATTTTTCCTCTGAATGTGTTTATGTCAGAAAAAACACGTTACAGAAAATATTACTTTATTCTCTGAAATTTATAAACTTAATTCTCATAAAATGTTGACTTTATTCTCATAAAATTATCACTTTATTCTCATGAAATTGTTATTTTATTCTTGTGAAATTATAACTTTATTCTTACAAAATTAGGACTTTATTCTTGGGAAATTGTTATTATTATTATTATTATTATTATTTATTTATTGTTTTACAAAAATATGACTTATCTTAAAATTATGACTTAATTTTTGCAAAATTATGACTTTAATCTCATAAAATTATGACTTTGTTCCACTAAGATTATGATTTTATTCTTACAACTGTATAACTTTATTCTTCTACAAGTATGAATTGATTCTCTTCAAATTATCCCTTTTCTCCCCATAAAATTTTAACTACATTCTCATAAAATCTTTATTCTGATGAAATTGTGCCTTTCTTCTTGTAATATTATGATCATATTTTCACAATATCACCAGTTTTTTCATTCTCTTAAAATTACAACTTTTTCATTGTTAAACTATGACTTTTTTCTTGTGGCAATATGACCCAAATCTCATAATATTACGAGTTTTTTCCTCATACATTTAGTCTTTAATCTTAAAGTCAGCTTTTTTCTTTCAAAATGATGTTTTCATGCTTTCTCCATTTAACAGTAGTTCAAGTTTTTACATTTTGAGTCTGAAAGTCTAGTATCTAGTCCTTAGTATGACCATGTGATACAAACAAACATGATTTATTATTTACCTTCCCTCCTCCTGCTGGAATATCCGTGTGACTCTCTCTCTGTAAAGAGCCCATCCCAACATTCCAACCACTGCAGTGGACAACATCACATGAAGGTCTGCAACACGCCTCCAGGCCAACGTCTCTGCAGGGAATCAGGAGGAGAACCTGTAAACTATGCACACCTCAGACCAGTGGTGGACTGGGACAAACATTCAGCCCTGATATTTTCTGTCCAGACCAGCATTATCACTATCATTAACCCCACGTAGAAGCTGCTAAAGTTCTTTTTGTCACTTTTATCATATTTTTGTCCTTTTTTAATTTATTTGTCCACTTTTCATCAAAATAAGCTAACCTTTGCCCAATAAATACCACTTCTTTCCTTTTTCCCCCAACATTTTTCCTCTTTTTCTTCCACATTTTTGCCCTTTTTCACTATTGTTTGCCACATTTTGCCACTTTAAGCTACCCTTTGGCATTACATACCACCTGGTTCCTCTTTATTTGCCCATTCTTGACTGCTTTTGGCCAATTTGAGTCACTTTTCACTCTTTTCTTGCTACATTTTTGCCACTTTAGGACAATTTTTGCCCTTTTTCCACTACTATTTGCCACATTTTGCCCTTTATCACTATTGCTTGTCACATTTTATCCATTTTTTGGCCACGCTTGACTGCTTTTGAATCAGAATCAGAATCAGAAATGTTTTTAATGGCCATGTACAGTTTTAAGGACAGTACAAGGAATTTGTCTTGGTAGTTGGTGCACAAAACAAACAACAAAAAAAATTAAAAACAAAGAACAACCCAGCAACAATAATAATAATAATAATAATAATAATAATAAATATAAAGGATGAGGGATAAATAAAGGATAGATAGAGAACAAAGGATAAATAGGATAAATATAAATATAAATATATATATATATATACAGTGCAGCAGATAATGTCATCATGGAGGTGGTGATCAGGTGGGGGGGGGTTCAGTGGGTGACTTGGGGTGTGTTCATGTGGATGGTGGCAGAGGGAAAGAAGCTGTTTTTGTGTCTGGAGGTTCTGGTCCTGATGGACCTAAACCTCCTTCCAGAAGGGAGAGATTGAAACAGTTTATGACCGGGGTGGGAGGGGTCGGCCACAATCTTTCCTGCACGCCTCAAAATCCTGGAGGCGTACAGGTCCTGAAGGGAGGGCAGATTGCAGCCGATGACCTTCTCTGCAGAGTGGATGATACGCTGCAGTCTGGCCTTGTCCTTGGCCGTAGCTGCAGCGTACCAGATGGTGATGGAGGAGCAGAGGATGGACTGGATGATGGAGCTGTAGAAGTTCACCATCATCTTTGTTGGCAGACTGAACTTCTTCAGCTGCCGCAGGAAGTACATCCTCTGCTGAGCTTTTTTGATAAGACTTGGCCCATTATAGTCACTTTATACTCTTTTCTTGCCACGTTTTTTATTCTTTTTGCACCACGTTTTGCCCTTTTTCACTATTGTTTGCCACATTTTGCTCATTTAAGCTTGTTTCCTCTTTATTTGCCCATTTTTGGCCACTCTTGACTGCTTTTGGCCCATTATAGTCACTTTTCACTCTTTTCTCGCTACGTTTTTGCCATTTTAGTTTTGAACCCACCTGTGAGGTGAGGTCTTATGGAAACCAGAGCACAGAGCAGAGCAGGTACTGCATAACCAAACATCCACAGACCAGCATCTGGATCATTGATCTGCAATCATCACAAAACAAAACACACATCAGCCAATCACCGTCACAGCTCAACCTTTCCTTCAAAATAAGAGTCTCACCTGGACGTAGGACGCAAGTCCGAAAAACACACTCATGCACAAATTGCAGCTTCGCCAAATCACCGAAAACCACGATTTGGAAACTTCTCCCATGGCTCAGATTGAACTTTACCCTAACCCCGCCCAGGCCGGCGGCACGTGCTGCGGACGCCAGGAAACAAACGCACCAACGTGGGTTTGTTAGTTTTTTGTTTGTTTTTTTTTTACACTTTTTTACATCTGTTCAATATAAATCAGAATATTCTTCTTAAGTCAAGGCATTGGTCTCCTAAAAGGACAAACAGCAAACAATAAAAATTTAAAGGCTTAATATGGAGCAAAACAGTGTAATTAAAGTCATATTTCTCGATTTTATATCTTCTGTTTAAGCCAATTAATAAAACGGTTCAACCACAAAAACTATAGATTAAAAATGCTGTTTTTACCTCATATTCGATATCAAATAAACATAAAAAACGCTTAAACATATCAACTATAAAGTGAAAATTAACAAATCTGACGTATTTAACGCAAAGACTGTAATTTTCTGGACGCTAAGGTCTATAAAACCAACAAACCTCTTCTCAGGTCCGCAGTGGCATCAGAGTGGTTTTTTAATAGGAGTTCGACTTCCGGTAGGATTTTTCAAAATCAAAGTAACGTAGTTGAAAAGTTGTATGTTGCTCTATATATTAATTACATTTGACATAAGTAAATATAATACAAGTAAACATATATAAGTAAATCTACTACAAAAATTGAGAACCTATTGTAATAACTTAATCATACAGTATAGTAGATAAGTAAGCAACTTTACTCTGTAAGGTATGAAAAGTCATAACATTTCTGATATAGAATCTTATGTTATTTACTCTCTTTTCTTTACTCGGCTGATTCAAAGCTATTCACACATGTGTGGGAAATTTAATAATTACGTCATATTTTCTTTAAAGTACAACATCTCAGCTTTTAGAAACAGTTAGATTTGTTCTCATACGGAAAATATTTACTGAGAAAATTTAAAGTTTAAAATCTTTTCGTTTTTCCAAACCACGACACCATAAAACTTTAAAAACAATAAAAACAAACAAAATTGAAGTCTTGATTGCTGTGATTTATAATGCGCAGTAGAGTTTTATTTTGAAGGCCCAAACGGATCTAACAGGAATATAGTGATCAGCTTGTCACGTGACTTGTCAGTGTCACTCGGTCAGCTGATCGCGGCTCGTTCAGCGTTAAGCCTTCAGTTCCGTTAGCTTAGCATTAGCCTGGATGTTTGTTTTCGCCAACATTACCGCACCACCAGCTTCCACAGAAATACACCACAGTCGCATCGTCGTCTCGCGGCTGCTTTAAGCTCTCCCTGCGGTGAAATCTGCTCTGCAGTGACGTTACGGAGGTTGTTCTGGGGAGGCCGGGAGTGAGAGGCTTTCCTCCGCGTCTACCTGCACCGCAGCCCCGGTGCTGCTGATGGAGTTCAAACACTCGACAATGGCGTCTCCCAACAACTCGAGCAGCGGCAGCTCGGGACACCAGCAGTCCCAGCACATCACCACCATGACCAGCATGCAGGGTGAGTTACCCCGGAGCCGGCTCTCATTCTGCCGCAGTGAAGGTTACAGTGTTAGCGGAAGCCTCCAGCTACTATCAAGAGCTAAAAAAAATAAATAAATAAATAAAAACAATAATGTCCTCACAAATCTGCGCTGAAAGCTAACAGAACACATATTTTAAATTAATAACCAACAATTTCAGAGTTATATCGTTATATCGACCAGAACATTACAAATCTACATTTTTGGCATCCCGGCTTATTTGTCACCAATCTCCTGTCGCCAAACTTCATTTAAAAAACACAACATTTTGGTAATAACCGGTTACCACATCAGCCATTTAAAACGTATTACAGTGCAACAGCATCAACCATCATAAACCCAATGATCGGCATTAATTTAATTAATAACAAACAATCTCTGAGAAACCTTTGCATTTATTCTCATTTTCAAGATGCACGACTGTGATTTCTGCCACATTAACATCCTGATGCTGAACCAAAGTCAAAACGTTTGATGGTGTAGTGACAAATGCTGCTGTTATGACATTACATGTATTATGCTTTGTACATATATTTAATGGCTATAATTTGTATTGCAGAGCTCACATGTTAGCACACAGCTAATACTGTATTCTTCTTCTTCTTCTTATTATTATTATTTTAATGTTATGTATAATGTTATGTAAAAAGGTGAAACATTAGAAGAATTAAAAATTGTCTTTTTTTGTATTTTTTTGTGGTGTTTTTCTTTCTCTTCCTGTCTTTTTGTGTGTTTTTGGAGTCTTTTTGTATATTTCACTTGTTGTTTCGTGTAATTATATGGTCATTTTGTATGTCTGGATTTATTTTGTGTTGTCTTTTCACATGTTCTTTGGATTTAATTTCTATTCTGTTTTTTTTTTTTTTTTTTGTTCTTTGGAGACATTTTGTGTATTTTTATGATTTCTTTGTAATTTTGTATGTCTGGACTCATTTTGTGGTTTTGCGTATTCATGTTATTTCAGTGTATTTGTTTTCCATGTTTGATCCATAGCGTTGCATCGCTCTAATTAAATGCGGTCATTTTCCTATTTTATTTGATTTGTGTTGGTCTTATTTTTACCTTTCAGAGTCCAACACGTGCTGGAGGTGTCAGAGTGAGACAGGTACGTACATGATTGCTCCATTTCTAATCAGATAAATCCAGTTAAATCCATTTTTTTATGATCAGAGAATTAAACTATTCTCATGAATGTAAAGATCTATTTTTGGATGGAATTTGTTTTGGACGGTGGTGACTGTCTATTAGTATAAATGGAGCTTTTCTGGTTTAATGGTGTTTTTGCGGATGAATCATGAACAAACTACATGCGGTCTTGTTGTGTGTAACTGTAAATCTGTGTTTTTCTCCTTTGAACGCTGCTCACTAACCTGATGCTGACTGATGGTGAGCTGTCACCAGTTTACCACCTCTCGCCTCCCTCGGTGGAGCTTTTTTTTTTTTTTAAATTCTATTTTCTTTCTGTTCATTTTCCTCTTGCATCATCATTCCCATTGATTCATGAAGTGCATGCTGATGTGTTCTCTCAGCTCATTGGATAAATAAATACTTAATTAAAACAGTCCATGTTCTGTGACTGATGGTGAGGAGATATCAAAGATGATTCCAGGTGAGAATGTTTAAACACAGGATGTCTTCTCACCTCCAGGCTTTCAGATAAACCTGCCTGGAGCTCCCCAAAGTAAGCCCCGGCTCCGCTGTCTGCTGCTTCTCACTAATCCAAAGCATCCCATTGGTTGACTCCGGCCACGGTCGACGCCCAATGTAGGGACTATGATTCAAAATCTCCTCAGTTTTGTTTCAGAATTTAGACATTTCCGTTTCATTGGTTATTAAACTTCCTGAAGTCGTACCAAACATTCTAAATAATCTTCATAGAGTCAACCAGAATGATTCTAAAACATTATTTGTGAAATATTAATTAACCACGTTTACATGAGGGCTTTAATTCAGAATAAAAGTTAAATCCTCTTTAAACTGACCTTGTAAACACTTAATTGTGAATGAAAATGGCCATTCCGTATTCAACTTAAATCCAAATTAAGTGGCTGGTTTATTCTGATTTGAATTCCTCGATCTTCAATCCTTCTTCTACCGCTTAAAGCAGAACTTAGTAACTTGTACTTACCGCTCCCCCTAAAGGTTCCTTTTGGTTATGTCATTGTCGTAAGAACTCCACACCCCGCCTGCCCCACCCCACAGCTACATGTGCACCTTTGCTCTCCCAAGACAATAGCAATTAATCACTGAAAAATCCCAATCCAACAGTGACACTAAAGTTGCTTTCACACATATAGTCCCATGTGACCATGTGAACAGTATGAGGAAGAGAGAGAAGTAAAATAAATGAATGATTTGGGAATAATACGGAAGGGAGTGTGGAAATGTGTTTTTGTGTGCTGACAAAGCGTCTCTGAAAACGGATGGATGGATATTTGTGTGTGCGCTGCCTGATGGAGTGCTGGGTTGCAAGTGTTTGTGCATGCCTGTTGCCGCAACGACAGTGTGTGTTGGTGCTGAGCTGTCACTGCATGGAGTTGCTCCTTTCCTCAGACAAAGGTCTTCTCTGCTTTTTTTTGCTGGCTCCACCATGATATATGTTTGAGAAAAGTGAATTTGTAGACAACCGCGTGCAGCCACAGGGCTGGTCATAATTTAGCATTAGTTTGTTTTGGGCTGTCGTAAAGCAGTTATACGTCTGCCACCAGGTCGGAGGCAGGAAAGTTGCAATGGGTTCTGGCCAGAGACAGCAGGGGGAGATGAAAGACCCCCCAATCACCCCATAAGCACTTGTATTACCCTCACAAGGACTATGAGAATGATTTATTAAGGTGAAAAAGTTACTAAGTTCTGCTTTAAATTCCTGGGTCTTGTAAACCAAAGTGCGTGGCATGTTCTGAAAAATTGTTTGAAATTACATGGAATTACCTTATATCGTTCATATAAGCTCACTCACACGTTCTGTCCCTGGGAGAGACACTTTGCACCAGAATTCTGTTTTTTCTATGAGAAAAATAATAATTGTAGTTCACCATAAGGAGATCAAATATGGAGATATGAATTGAGTTTTATCGCGCCCAGCCCTGGTCTGAGACAAGTGTAACTGAGTTTTGTTAAACTTCTTAAAAACTCTTCCATAACCCCCTGGTTCCCCTGGTTACCGTCTGTCTAAAAGGCTGTTGTCATATTTTAATAAAGCAAACGACAGAATAAGTCACGTCACTAAGGCACGAGACAGATTTTGGTTCACGTCACTGATGTCAGTGTGAAACTAACATGAATGCAATGAACTTACAATAACACTCCCTAACCGTAACACACAGGGGTCCAAACCTGCTCCTAAATACATCATCATCCACAGATTGACTTTTCCTTTGGTTTATGGACAGCATGACGTCCATGGGCGAGTTTATTTATTTTTTTGGTGTGTGTTTTTGTTTTTGTTTTACATTCCCTTCTTTGGAGGAGTTTTCTTGTTATTCTTGCTTTTGTACATTTGTTGACGTCCTTCCTCATCCTGTCTCCTGCCCGTTTTCCTCACAGGTAAACGTAAAGCCCTGAAGCTGAACTTTGCCAACCCTCTGATCAAACCTACCACCAGGTTCACACTCAACACGGCCGGGCCGCCTTTTCAGAACCCGCACATGTGAGTGTAACCATCTATCCGCCATTACCCCCCCCCCCCCATCCTCCTATAAAACCTTTAAAAATACAAAAATAACACTCTTAACACTCGTATAACTTGATTAAAAAATAATAATAATTACAATTTATTTATTTATTTTTTATCATTTTGTTTTATATAGTCTTCTGATGGCACTTATCATGATGTTAAATTGTATCTATAATTTAATAAATGTCATTAAAATATTTTTATTTGAAATACATGTTAATACATTTTGTTAAGTTTTGTTAAGTTATTTTGTTGTACGTGTTATTTTATTCTATATGTATTTTATTTATTTTTTTTACATATTTACATGTCTCTATTAATGTAGTCCACTTCTTTTAAGCGTCTTATTTTTCCTATTTCATTGTTGTATGTAGTTTGTTTTCTTTCTTCCCTTTAAAAAAAAAAAAAACATGCCGTAAAAAATGTGTGCGTTTATTTATTTTTGTGTTACTTCATTTTTTTTTTTTTTACTAATTATAAATGATTTCATTTTATTTAAATTTTTATTTGGCTTTTTATCATTGCCTGATGACACTTATCATGATGTGAAATTGTATTTATCATTTAATAAATGCGTTTCTTCAGAAGAATTTTATTATATATATATATATATATATATATTTTTTTTTTAAATTTAGAATATGTATTAAAAAATTTAGCTCATTTTTAGTTTTAGTTTTTTATGCATGTATAATTTATTCAATATTATATTTTTGCATATTTTTTAATGTGGTCTGCTCCTTTTTATAAATAAATAAATAAATAAAATATCTAAAACACTAAAAATGAATTAATTTGACTATTCCTTAATTATATGACATATTTTTTTAGGCGTCTTTTTTTTCCTATTTTATTGCTTTTTGTCGTGTGTTTTTTTTCTTCCTTATAAAAAACGTGTGCGTTTATTTGTGCTTGTGTGTTCGTTGTCAGAGAGCGTTTGAGAACGCACAGCATCGAGTCCTCAGGAAAGCTGAAGATCTCCCCGGAGCAGCACTGGGACTTCACGGCTGAAGACCTGAAGGATTTGGGCGAGATCGGCCGAGGAGCGTACGGCTCCGTCAACAAGATGGTTCACAAGCCCAGCAACCAGATCATGGCCGTGAAGGTGGGAAGGTGTAGGTGTTGTTACCAAACATGATATATAATAAATAGGGTTAGTCGTGCCTGTTTTATAGGAAAAATACACTGTAAATGTGAGATACGGTCCCAAAACAAGGAAGTGTCTTAAAGGGGCCAATTTTAAATTAGGCGAAAAAAGGTTTGGTTTGCTTTTTCAGTTTCAAAATGTGAATTCTGCATTTTCTGTGCATTTGTAGCTAATGTTTTAAATCTCAGGCTGTTTGATACATCACACACCATACTATACATTACAAACTCAATGAGTATATACTGTCTACTATATACTGTAACTATGATTAGGATGGACCCTTCCCACTAAAGTATATTTCCAAGTTTCCTAAGATGCATTTGGAACCTACAACGACAAAAACCTGAATCACACTGAGGCTAAATATCTGTTGATTAAGTAAGAAAGTGCATACTTAAAAATGTTCCCCATATAGTGATCTTTTCAGACTATTTAATGTGAACACACTACATATAATTTTGTCGTCAGACTTAGTATGAGTAGACAATTCGAACATAACAATAGTCCCAAAATGTGGAAATGAGGTAATCTAGCGTCTTAAAGGAGCCTGATTGTAAATCAGAAATAGGTTCAGTTTGCTTTTCCAGTTTCATTGCGTGAATTCCGTGTTTCACTTATGTTCTTGCTTCATTATACTGTATGTGTATTGACCAATGATGATGTGTTTAGTTTCAGTTTGTCAAAGAGTGTGAGGCTCTGCTAGTTAATGTTGGCTGTTAGCCTTTTTTTTTTTTTAAATCGTGACGTTCCGTTCAATACTTGCAGGTATTCCGTTTATGTCGCTGTTAGCAGCTACTGAAGGAATTTCATGAAGTCACGAGTGATACTCGAGAACTCTGAACCTAATCTTCCCCAGTGTGTCATTATTTATTTGGAAATAATACGTGTCTGTGATCAGCTTGTTTTTCAGCGTGTTATTCAAGGTTTTTGTAGTTTGCGATCACAGACCAGGGTTGACCTGTTCGCTACTTCCTCAGAGGATCCGCTCGACGGTGGACGAACGTGAGCAGAAGCAGCTGCTGATGGACTTGGACGTCGTGATGAGGAGCAGCGACTGTCCGTACATCGTGCAGTTCTACGGCGCCCTCTTCAGAGAGGTGGGAGGAAGTGACATCACTGCGTGGTGTCATCTTTAGTAGAGTCTGAGTTTTCTCTCTGTGTGTTTCAGGGCGACTGTTGGATCTGTATGGAACTCATGGCTACCTCCTTAGACAAGTTTTACAAGTTTGTTTACTGCTCCTTAGACGACGTGATTCCAGAGGAAATATTAGGAAAAATAACGTTAGCTGTACGTTTGATCTTCATCTTTGTTATTAATATGGTTGCAAAGGTGTGGAACATTTCCTGTAAGTTTCAACTGGAACTTAAGTGAATCAAAAATACAAACTTTTCTTTGGAATTTTGTATTGGAATGAACTGGAACTTTATCATATCCAAACATAAATGTTAGAACATTTTCAAAGTTGGAAACTTCCGGTGAAAATTTTCAAAGTTGGAAACTTTCCGTCAATTTTTCTTTTTTAAGTTGGAAACTTTCTGTGAACATTTTTAAAAGTTGGAAACTTTCCATGTGAATTAATGGAATGTTGAAAATATATTTCACATTATCTGAAATATCAGCATCAGTTATTTAAAAGTGACTCAATTTCCGGTTAATTCCTGTTAAAAAAAATTCCTATAAAAAGTTTACAATTTTGAATATTGCCAAAGTTCCTGTGGAAACTTACTGGGAATCTTCTGCTTCCAACCCTAAATCTAAATCTAAACTGATTGCGTTCCTTTCCCTCTGGTTCTGATGTTTTACTGTGTGTTTGCAGACTGTGAAGGCTCTAAACCACTTAAAGGAAAACTTGAAAATAATCCACAGAGGTAAGATCTTCACCTTCCTCTCATCGACGCTCCACCTCACTCTTGTTTTTCTCCTTCAGACATAAAGCCGTCAAACATCCTCCTGGATCGGAACGGCAACATTAAGCTGTGCGACTTCGGCATCAGCGGGCAGCTGGTGGACTCCATCGCCAAAACCAGGGACGCCGGCTGCCGTCCGTACATGGCGGTAAGACGAGTTAAAATATATCTGTAAAAACAGCAAAAATGTGGGAAAATACAACAATCGACCACGACCTACTGATAGAAGTAGGAAGCAGGAGAGAAACGACTTTATCCTAAATCTGTAGTAAAAAGATCTGAGAGACCTGCTGGGTTCAGACCTGACTAACATCTCACTGATGGATTCTGGACCAAACCCATTCACACATTTATACACCAGCAGCAGAACTTTAAAGTCTATTCTGAGGCTGACTGGGAGGAGCCAGTGGGAAGACTTTAAAACTGAAGTCATTAGCTTTCGTTAAAGGGAGCATCTAAAACGTGCAGGACAGCAGCCCACCAGGTACAGATCCCAGGAACCCCTGCAATGAGATGCATTGTGGGTCATTTCTTACGAGTGTACTGGAGGAGAAAAAATCCAGCCTTCAAAGTAAAAGTAGTTTGATGCCAGCGTTCAAAATTGGAAGCTTTTGTTGCAATTTTTGTGTTTTTGGTGTCAATATTTATTCTTTTTTTCACTCTACAAACAAAACATCAATGGTCATATAACTAGTACAGTAGCTTTATTGATCCCCCAGTGGGGACATTTACCTTCATGGCAGCTCACATCAGATAAAGTGCAGTAACAATAGACATCAGAAGGCAAACACAAACAAAACACCCCAAAAAAACACCCGAAAAATAGTGCAATGAAGGAGAAAAGATAAAGACTACAATTATAGAGGCTATATATAAATAGAATAATATAAAGGATATAGATGTATACATATTTACAGGTGCTGGCAAGGAGTGATTACTCAGACTGTTTTTTATTGTTATTTGCAAATAATAATAATGATTAATACATCAGGCTTTTATGCTGGTTTCATTGTACATGTAACATATAATAATAATAATAATAATAATAATCTAATCCAATCAAGTCCTGCTAGCAACAAAATCAAAGCATTTACTGTATCTTTGAACATTAGATGAGATTTTTCAAAGAAAAAATCCAGTGTTTTGACTCCACCTCCTTATTGCTGACTTCCATGGGTCTTGGTTTAAAGTGCAACAACTAAAGATTTATTAAGGAGTTGATTTAAAAGCAAACTATGCAGCGTTCCCAGTTTAGGATCAAAGCCCATGAAACAGTTAATTTTAGAAGTTTTGTAGACGGTGAGAGCTGATGACACTTCAGTGCAGGTGAAAACTTGCCCAGAGGTGAGAAGCTGCTTTGCTATTTTCCACAGCTCGGAATCATCTGATCCTTAAACACAGCTGTGAAGACTTTAATAGCATCTCTTGTGCACATTGTGTCCTTTACACCCTGATTTTGTTCCTCCACCACTGTTAGAAAAACAAGCTGTTTTTTCTTTGTTTGATTCTGGGCTGTTTTTGTGTCACAGTCTCAGTGTCTGACCTGCTTTTTGTTGTGTTTGTTTTTTTTCTTTCTTCAGCCTGAGAGAATAGACCCCAGTGCATCCAGACAAGGCTACGACGTCCGCTCAGACGTTTGGAGTTTGGGAATCACACTGGTGAGAAAGAAAAGCCACAATAGGTTGAAGCGACCACAGGGAAATCATTCATGCTTGAATTTAAACAAAGCTTAAAGCTTTCAGCAGGAAATGTATTTCCTTGGAGTCAAAATAAAAGGACAGAATGAGATTTGATCACATGTCAATTTTAAATACCATGAGAAATTTGTCTGTGTTTTTGTAAAACAGGGGCAAAATTAAAGTAGAAAAACTAAATAAAATATAAGATTGTGATCTTATTTACACTATAGGCTGATTATTTTTTTTTTTTTTACCAAACTAGAAAAAGCTGCATTTCCTGAAGAAAATGCCAATGAAGAATGCATAAATTCTCTGATCAACGATACATGACGTCACACAGACGTGAACAAATGTCAGAAGGTTCAAGAATATGGAATAACTACAGTTTTCTGTCTTTTTTTTTTTTTTTTTCAACCCTCTGATGTATGAATTATGAAGTCTGGCGTCGAAAAATAAATTTCTATTAGGTCATGAAAGTTTAGAAAGATATATATATATAAATATGTTGTTCAGGTTCATCTGTAAAAAGTGTGTGTGTGTGTGTGTGTGTGTGTGTGTGTGTGTGTGTGTGTGTGTGTGTGTGTGTGTGTGTGTGTCTCAGTACGAGCTGGCTACTGGTCGTTTCCCCTACCCAAAGTGGAACAGCGTGTTTGATCAGCTGACTCAGGTGGTGAGGGGAGACCCGCCGCAGCTCAGCAACTCAGAGGAGCGACGCTTCTCCCCAAAATTCATCTCCTTTGTCAACGTGTGGTAAGAACACATCTGTCTGCAGCTGGACACTGGCTCACACAGGCTCCACCTTTGAGCATCGGCTAGTTTGCTGAAACCTTTCAATGAGTCTTGTTCTGAAACTTACAGTATTACCTTGGTTTTTGTTTCCAAAAAGTTCCACATTAAGTTTTGTGATTATCCACTTTTTATGTAGATATATTAATATATATATATATATATATATATATTAACATTTATATATATATATATACCCCATATTTTTAATGCTTTTATTTGTTAATTTCCCACTCTCTCTCACTATTAAGTACCCCATGTAGTGCTATCACGTACCCCCGTCAGGGTTGGGGTTAATTACATTTTTCAGTTTCAATTATGTCTTCGATTACCCATGTTCAATTCTGATTACAGTGACCAGCATTTTTTTCTAATTACAATTAAATTACAATTATATTTTATCCTCAGACTTAATTCCAATTATGTTCTCAATTACTAAAGTACAATTAATCACAATTACTGAGCCTGAAATAAATAAATAATAACCATCCTCTTGTGTTAGCTTTCTGTTAGCATCTCTTATGCTAACAGGTCCTAAATCAGCTGTAAAATACACTAAAAACAAATATCTATCTTCTAATTTATTTCCTATCTATTGATTACCATGTTAGGCTTCATATTCAATTAAAATATTGGTTTTAATATTTTGCTGTGTGCGTGTGAGCCTTTTTAATAATTCTTAACTACATGTGTGTAGAACTGTAACATGGTTCATTAGTTTAGTGTTAAATTAATATATAGAATTTTCCATGTAATTACAAATACAAAGTCAATTATTTAAACTCGATTACGGCAACAACAGATTTTTAAAATTACAATTATAATTACACCATAATTGTAATTAATTAGCAATTACAATTATAGTTGACCCCAACCCTGACCCCCATTTGAGAAACACTGATCTACACAATGGATTTAAAATAATTTTCAGCAACTTTAATGTATCGATTAATTTCTATATAAAAGCTCAAACTGCCTCATTAAAGGTCTCATATCATGCTATTTTTCACTCATTTCCATTTGTTCTAAAAACCACAAAAACATATTTGAGATTTATTTTCCCAAACTGGCCTGTTTTCCAGAGGTTTAGCCTCTGAAAAGTCACTTTCTGATCAACTCTACACAAACGTCCACATTTACGTCCTTCTTATGAATATTCATGAGTGGGCGTGTCTATAGACAGGACACTGACTTCCTCCTCCCCACACAGAGACGTAGGACCAGAGGACGGCCCGCCCTCCTCCCACCCACTCCGTTGCTGAGCTCATGCTGCTTTATAAACGCGAGACAGATCGTGGGGGCGGGGCTTTTGCCGATACATACATAGACTGTAGAAAATACATACATAGCACTGTGTGAAGGGCACTGAAATGCTCACCTTAGCGGGCGTGTCAGTTTACATGTCAATCACGGCAGAGAGCTTCCTGGAGGCGTGGCTTCTCCAGCTCAGTGCCGTGTCAAATTTGTCATCAAAGTGGGAACGAGTCATCAAATTGTAGCGAGGTGTTTGTGCTCACCCTGCAGTAAAAAAGGAGCAAATCACCCTCTAACTAACGATTGAGGGAATCAATGAAAAAAACACTTTAGACATGTGTATGAAGCCCTAATAGCACTTTATGATGTTTAAAGCACAGAAAAGTCCGTTTAGCTTAACATGGGCCCTTTAAATGTTAAAATATTTTTTTTTCCTCCTCCAGCCTTACAAAGGATGAATCCAAAAGGCCAAAGTACAAAGAACTTCTGGTGAGTTTACTTCTAAATGTTTGGTTTCTGTTTTTTCCCCGCTGACTGTATTCTGTGTGAACCCCCCTCCCCCCACAGAGAGACCCGTTCATCCAGATGTACGAGGAGCGCTCGGTGGACGTGGCCGCGTACGTCTGCAGGCTTCTGGATCAAATGCCGGTGTCTCCGAGCTCGCCCATGTACATGGACTGAAAGCATGAAGAAATACAAACGAAACGCAGCAATGCATCCATTCAAGAAGAACAAACAAACAAACAAAGCCACAAGAAATCCAAAAGCAATCCTCGTGTAAATTTGCTCGCTCCTCCTTTTTTTTTTTTTTTTTTTTTTTTTTTTTTTTTTTTTTTCATCGTTCAAAGATAATCGTGACGTAAAAATCACCACCGATTGTTTCAGTCATGTCCGTGTAGTGTTTCACACACCTCCGCTCCTCACACACACACATGTACACACACACACACACACACACGTACTCACAGCGAGACGAGCATCCATCCTAGTAATAAGTAACAGTTATATAATAAAGAAGAGAAGAACTTGTATTTATAGAAGAAACGCTGACGTGACAGGAAATGTCCCACCTCCTCTGCCTCCTCCTCCTCCTCCTCCTCCTCCTCCATGTACGTGAACGAACGCATTGCGTTTGCTATATTATGAAATGTGTGCTTCTCTGGGTGTGAAGCAGTTTTTAAAAGGTTTTAAATGTCAGGGGTCCACTGCAGTGGCCCCTGTGCTGACGGATGAATAAAGAAGGAAGAATCAAACCTTTGTCTTTGTTTTTAATGTAAATCCAACAATCCTCTTCTTTTTATTTAACCTTATCATACAGTTTTACAAGAAAAATACAGACATGAAAGAACATTTTTCCATTTTGTTCTACAAAGTTAGAGTTCTTGCATTAAAAAAAACATTTCATCAAGTATATTTGATCTAAGATGATAGACATGATGGTGTGGGTTGAAATACAGTATAAATGCCATTTTCACCCAGTAGTTTTCACCCATTTTCAGTTTAAGCTTGAATAAAATCTCACTTAATCCATACAATTATTTTCTTGTACAATATCCTAAAAAAAAAAAAAAATAGGACATTCCTAAATACAATTGAGGTTTATGTGTCTAAACAGTCCTGTAGATCACTACAAAAAAATTAATGGGTTTGGTGTGTAGGAGGATGTTTTATGACTTTACAAGAGAACAATGCACATTAAAATGTTTCAAAATAATACATAAATTATATATTGGATATAATATATATTACGCATCTCGCATGACTAAGTGATCTGTTTACGTTTATAAATAGTACTAATTATTTGGTTGTTTATTTTTTCACGTTTAATGATAAGTATATAAAGATAAAAGACACAGATAACCTTTATTAGTTTATAAGTAAAATAAAACAGAATAAATAAAAAAAGAAATATACACACACAGAAAGACGTGGCAAGAAAGGTCATTGCACCATGAAAACAATATATATATATATATATATATATATATATATATATATATACACTAAAGCTACTGTGAATTGGCTACCATTGTTCTGATTATAGACCATAATATAATAAATAACATAATGTTAAATAACATGCTTAATAGATTTAGATTATGTGATAATATATTCAATCATATTTAATAATTATAATTAAAAAAAAATAAATACTTCTGCAGTTTATTTACGTCAGAAAGAGTGTCCCCACCTCCTCGTTGTAAAAAGTTGATGACGCCATCACTAGTGGCCGGAAATAATATCACGTGTGTCACACGGTCACACGCCCTCCACCGTGGTGACTGTTTGCTGATTAATCCGGTAACGGACGATGTTTCGTTGACCTTAACGGTCTGCGTTCAGTGAAACAGGAGCCGTCGACGTGCACACGGCCCGTGTATTATGAACACTGTCCGCGTGACGCTCCGCTTGCGCTCGTGGCTGTCGGTGAACGGACTCGTGGGGAAAAGTTTGTGTTTGTCCCGCATGATGGCGAGCAGCGGCGGCACGCGCGAGCCGCTGCGCGCGTTCAGGACCAAGGAGAGCCGCAGCAAGCGCGGGGACGCGCACGGACCCGCAATCGTGTACGCGCAGGTGGTCGGAGCAGGTAGTAGAGATAACGCTGCGTCTCTGTACGTGTTCTCCGAGTTCAACAGGTACACACACACGCACAACATGTAAACACAGGTGCACACACACGTAAACACGTACACACACGCAATGCCAAACAGTGCAATTAAAAGTTAAAATAAATATGAAATTTTCAGTCCAAGGATGGTTTGGTTTTATTGTCAGTAACACAAATCTTAAAACCAAAGAACACAACGTGCAAACAGCCACTGTATCATTATATAAAATAGAGCAAGAATTAAAATAAAATAAATATCTGCAGAAAATTAGCAGGTATAGTTACAGATTTTTAATATTGATGTTCAATTACGATGAAACATGTACAGTGGTTGTAAACGGTGTGTTTTACGTTTATTATACCTTTTTAAATTATTATGAAAAAAATTAAAATGGGCGGTGCAGTTTAGCAGCCGTCCAGCAGATGTCGCCATAGGTGGCCGCCTGTGTTGCCTGTCGGGAAGGCCGGCCCTGCGTGCACAGTTAGTGTGTGTGCACGCACCTCAGCTTAAGCAGGGTTTAAATGTACTTTATAGATAAACTGTTTTTAAAAAAAAAAAAAAATCTGATTCATTGATTAATCAATTAAATTATTGACTCATTAATCAAATATGAAAATAATCATTAGTTGCAGCTCTAAACTCTATAATGTCTATCTTTTTATCAATGCCTCTATAAAGCTCTAGTCTCTGTACCTCTGTAAAGCTATATGTATGTATATTTCTAAATCTTTCTTTGTGTGTGTGTGTGTGTGTGTGTGTGTATGTGTGTGTGTGTGTGTGTGTGTGTGTGTCAGATATTTGTTCAACTGTGGTGAAGGCACGCAGAGGCTGATGCAGGAACATAAGTAAGACACACGCGTTGATTCTTCTCCATTCGTGCGTGAGTGCTAACGTGTCTGCTAATGCTAACGTGTCCATCCCTCAGGTTGAAAGCCGCTCGCTTGGACAACATCTTCCTGACCAGACTGAGTTGGGAGAACGTGGGAGGACTGTCAGGTAGTGCAGTGCGATAGCTAGATTTATACATATATCCTGATAACGATATGTGTGTGAGGCTGCTAATGAAGGCTGGACTGAAAGCGTTAAAGTGTTCAGACGTGTGTGTTACTCAGAGGTCAGCTGTTGTAGATCAGCTCACAGACATGACACAGACAGACAACATGTTTCTGACTCACATTACACAGATAAAAAAAACTAACTCACATAAAATGTGTAAATGATATGACGACAGCAGCTCAGAGGTTAATGTATGAATGTATTGCGTTATTTTGGTAGTGTGCCTCATAAATCCATAGAATATTAAATCAACTATGTAGAAACGTACGTTCGTGCCGTGGATTCTGACGTACAAGCGTTTCTGGGCGTACGTACCTTTTGTACATGAGGCCCCAGCCCACTGCATTATCAGCGACGCCATGTAGAAGTCGTTATTAAGTCTGTGATTCTCAACATGTGGCTCTTTGTCTAAATTTGAATGATTTTTAACCCCTTTTTCAAACTTCCTTTGTCCAATTTTTGCCCCTTTTGCCAATAAATATCCTTTTTTTCTACTTTTTTATCCATTTTTGCAAGTTCTTTTTGACACTTATCAAATTTTTGTCCTTTCTTTGGCCACTTTTCATCCAAATAAGCAGTAACTTTTGACCAATAAATACCACTTGTTTCCCTTTTCCCCTACATTTTGTTCAACATTTTTGCCCTTTTTCACTATTCTTTGTTGCATTTTGCCCATTTAAGCCATCCTTTACCATTACATACCACCTGGTTTCTCTTTATTTGCCCATTTATTGGCCACTCTTGACTGTTTTTGGCCCATTTCAGTCACTTTTCACTCTTTTCTTTTGGTCACCATGATACCATGGTGGACCGGCCCACTTTGGGTCGACGGCCCACTGGGTTGATGCCCGGCATGTCACATGACCAGTCCACCCCTGGCAGGAGATAAATGCACAATTCCATACGTTTGCAGCTATTTTGCTTGGCAGAGTCATATTGGCTGTAGTGACACAGTTTGTGTTGTGTTTCAGGGATGATTCTGACCTTAAAGGACACCGGCGTCCCAGAGTGTGTCCTCTCTGGACCTCCACAGCTGGTGAGACACACACACACACACAATAGGAGATGTTTAATTCAACCTCTGATTACGGCTCTTTTCCAACCACAGGAGAACTACCTGAGTGCCATCAAGTCGTTTTCTGGACCTCTGCACGACATCAAACTGTGTACGCCCAGCGTCGTCCTCCCAGTCATCACACTGGGGGCGTTTGTGTGTCTAACCTGTGTTTTGTGCTCACAGCGGTGCGACCGTACACTGAGGGGGCGTACACGGATGAGACTATGACGGTTTACCAAGTGCCCATATTTGGTGAGTTCATAAGTTCTGCTCCTTTAAATGAATTACAATTCAGACATGTGACTTATAGCCCAGTGCGACTTATTTCTTCATTTTTGGAAATCAACTGGAACTTTGTGTGACATGTATAGTCAATGTTTTTGTCTGCCTTTTTAAATAATTTCCTCAAAAGCGAACTCGAAGAACGACGGACAAAAAGAGTCCCAGAGGTCGCCCGGAAACTCGCCCTCTCCGAGTTCTCCAAGGAGAGACGAGGACACGGGTGAGGATATCATTATAGGACTCAGAGTGTAAGGTTGTGAAGAGGATAAATAACAATAAAGCAAGTCAACATGGTTTTTGACAGGTTATTTTAAATAAAATGTTCAAAATGAACAGTTCAGTTTTTCAAAATAAGAGCTCAGGTGAACTGTGTTGTGTTTGCAGATGAGCAAAGGACGGCTGTCAGAGACTCGTCGTTAGTGGTGGCGTTTGTTTGTAAGGTGGGACGCTCAATTACAGACATGGGCATCAATAAAACAGCAAAAAAACTACAAACAGACAGAAAAATACAAAAGGACAAAAAAAAAAAACTGACTTCACACGAAATGACAAAAAAACTAGACAAAATGATTCCACAAACACACAAAATAACTAAAGCACACAATATGACTAAAATAAATGAAAAAACGACAACAAAAATACACAAAACGACTCCAGTAACAACAAAACCACACAAATAGAGAGAAAAATATCTAAAAATACTACAAAAATACACGATTCCAATACACGAAACAACTACAAAAGCACGCACCATGACAAAAAATTATAAAAAATGACACAAAAAGTACATAAAAAAGACTGAATTAAACACACAAAATGACCTAAAAGTATTAGTAATGTCGACAAAAATACACAAAACAACGACAAAAACCCAAACTTGAGAGAAAAGTAAACAAAAAGACTCAAAAAACACACAATGACAACAAACAAGACAGAATGATTCCTAAAACACACAATATGACTAAAAAAATGTGAAAAACAACCACAGAAATACACAAAATGACTCCAAAATTACACCAAATAATAAAACTGCACAAAATGAGAGAAAAATATACCAAACAACAATAAAAATACACATGACTTCAATACACGAAACAACTACAAAAGCACGCAAAATGACTAAAGGTAGGGATGTAACGATTAATCGTAAGGCAGTTAAAAATCGATTCATAGGTATAACGATTCACATCGATGCTGTGAAAATTGAATCGCAGTACTTTTTTTAACTGCTACCCAGAAGTGTTGGTGGCGAGCGAAATCTACTAATACTTTCTTTCTGGCCATCTTCTACTTTTAAACATGTTCATAAATGATTCCTTAACCCTTTAGCACCGAAAGAATATCTGTAATATTACGTGAATATCTGTAAAAGTCACGTTTTTCTATTAGCTCTGTCTGCTAGCGCGTAGCATCTCTTCTTCACTGCAAAATATCTGCATGCCAACCGACCACTGGGTTACCAGCGCCCTCTGCTGGTTCAAACAAATATCTGACCTAAATACAGTAAAATGACTGTTTTTTAAGTCCAATTGTTAAGGCACAAAAACATTTTCAGTTGCACTTTCAAAAAGAAAAAGAACTATTATGCAGTTTTGTATTGTTTACTATAGAACCAGAATTTAAATAATAATCTTTGTGTTTGAAAAATATTTCCACTTCTTAGATTCTGGCCCCTAGCGGCTGATCGTACCTGTCACTGTGGTCCTCATCACTCCCATAAAGCTGTGTGTGTGTGTGTGTGTGTGTGTGTGTGTGTGTGTGTGTGTGTGTGTGTGTGTGTGTGTGTGTGTGTGTGTGTGTGTGTGTGTGTGTGTGTGTGTGTGTGTGTGTGTGTGTGTGTGTGTGTGTGTGTGTGTGTGTGTGTGTGTGTGTGTGTGTGTGTGTGTGTGTGTGTAACATTGCGTTCACAGCTTCACCCAAAGAAAGGAAACTTCCTGGTTGCTCAGGCGAAGGAGCTCGGCCTTCCTGTGTACGTATCATCCTCTGCTCCACATTTTCACACACGTTTTTAAAAATGGATAAATCATGTCTATCATCTTAATTGAATTGTAATTGAGTTCAGATAATTGACTTTGTAATTGTCATAAAACTGGTAAACCATGTTACAGTTCTATGGCTTACACACATGTAGTTAACAATGATTAAAACATGTTTCATATCAAGTTTTCCTACTACCTGTGAGGGAATCTTCACACCCATACAGGTGGTAAGGGTTAGAAGAGTTGGGATGTAATAGAATTTATTTAAAGTAAAATAATAATAATTATAATTAAAAAAAAAATAAATGTTTAAATAGGGACGATACAAAGAGTAACAATACTGTACTGATGTTTTGTACAAAGTGTTCATTTAGCTATTGCTAAAATCTCTTGTCCCTATTTGGGTTTTTACATGATGTTATAATCAATGCACTAGCATTTTAAATGTAAAGATGCTAAAACTATAACATATAACAAACATATAAAACATAAAAAAGCACATACAATCATCACAACAAAGCACTTTGGTCCCATGTGGGCTGTTTTTTAGCGTTATATAAATAAAAGTTAGCAAAATTGTGATTTTACTAACTTTAGTAATTGAGAAAATAATTGTAATTGACTTTCAGTGGAAAAATAATAATTGTAATTTGATTGTTATCAGAAAAAACTACAGTCACCGTAATTGTGAATAAATTGTAATCGAATATGAATAATTGAAAACTTAATTGAATGTTAATTTTCTTTTTAAATTATTTTTTTACTCTATTATTTTCATTAATATTTATTCATTTATTTGTTTTTTTTAATTCTTTATTTGTGTTAATGGAATGTAATGACACTTGCCCATGACCCTGCTTTCATGTTAAAGTCTGTGTAAAGCAAATTCTGACATTTTCTTCTAAACACATTAAATACGTCATAAATGTATTTTCTTAAAACATGCAAAAATCCATTAAACCATTTATAATGTAATTGTGGAGCAAGGCTTAAAAAACTGTATTTCTGATTTCTGTGTTCAGGATTTAATGGGCGGGTCAGAAATCAGGGACGCGTTACGTAACGCAACCATCATTAGCATAAACCCGACCCTGCTGCTGAAGCACACCAAACTTCGCCGCCCTCCAGCGGGCGCAATTCGGCCCCTAGCCGAAAACAAACCACATATTTGGACTCAGGAATAAAACGCGTCCGCTGGTGCCACATTTCCCATGAAATTACCAAGTTTATCCACCGCAATTTTGTTTTTCACCTCTAACGGGTGCAGTTTTGACTCTACCCGGGAGGAATGCACATTTTCGGACTTGGACTTTCCGCTGTTATCTCGTTTGGCCCAATCCGAGCACTTTTGGAAGCACTATTGACGCTGCAGCCACTTTCACAGTGCTCTCTCCCATAGACACAGTAAGGAGGCGTGCCCTTCCTGTGCGTGGGCGTGGTTCCAGTGCCTCTAACGAACACGCCCCCAGCATTTCAGACCAAAGAGACCTAATTTTAGGTCTTAGTGTATCTTAGCATTTTTTTTTTTTTTTTTCATTTTTCAAATTTGGCTCAGTGGTCAATGACACATGTTTCTGTGGTGTGACAAACTCATAACACACATTAATTTGTGCATTACGCGGACTTTAAGTTTAAATGTTTGTACAGTGTTTATTTGAAAATAAAATGATTCGTGTGTGCGTGTGTGTGTAGTGGCACAGCAGCCATCGGCCCGCTGGTTTCGACCCTGAAATCCGGGAAGTGCGTTGTGTACAACGGGACGGAGGTAGGAAGCCACGCTCTGAACATTCCATGCACTCCGTCTGCATCCGTTTACTCTTTTGGTTCCTTTCAGATCCGACCCGAGCAGGTGTGCACTCCCACCGACCCTGGCCCCGCCTTCCTGGTGGTGGAGTGTCCATCGGAGGCGTTCGTCCACGCCGTTTGCACCAATCAGCAGCTGAGCAGGTGACGGTGCTCGTGAGACGTGAGCTCAGTGTTTATTTAGTCTGAACCGTCATCTTTTCTTGTTTTCAGGTACCAGACGGGACAGGGCGAGGACGCGGCGGTGCTGGTTGTCCACATGACGCCGGAGTCGGTGCTGAACACGGATCAGTACAAGCAGTGGATGGAGAGGTTGGTTTTCAAAGTAAAATACAAACAAAAAGACAGGATTCAATCACACAGTGTTTATTCATGGGAACATGTTGGGAAAAAAAAATTGTTTGCACATAAAGTCTTTCTGTTTTATAAAGTCTCTCATTTTTCATTTCTGCACCAGTGTACACATTTTCCTTTTGTTTTCCTTTTATCGTCTTTCCATAATCAGACGTTATTACAGGCTATTAAACTTCCTAAATTGGGCTTAATATGATTAATGGAGGTAATTATCATTAATTTCATATTTATATGCAGCAGAAATGCAAAGAAACAAACGCATGCTGTTATTTGACATTCAGCCGTTTCCAACGCTTGTTAAAGCCAACATGAGCCCGTTTGTTTTACAGTGAAAAATGTGGAGGAAATGTGTGATATTGTCTCTCAACAACATGTTTAGGTGTTAGTTTTGTCTGTCATTTAATCATTTTCATTTCAGAAAGTGAAGTCTGTCATATCACCTCATATTATGTCCGATTTTATTTGTGAGAATTGATATTTCTGTCCCATTTACGAAGACAAATTGTGTGTAAATGTGTGATATTTTCCCAAAACATGATGTAAGGATATATTCAGTGTGAGATTACATTTTCTGCTTTAAAAAATAGCAAAATAAGAGTGTTGCCATTTCTGTTTCAGGAACTCAACTGTATTTTCCGTTTGTTTTCCGTGTGTGCGCGCAGGTTCCCGCCCTCCACTGAACACCTGATCCTCAACGAGCACGTGTCCACGTCCCACAACGTTCGCAGCCACAAGATCCAGAGCCAGCTCGGCATGATCCACCCCGACATCTTCCCCCAGCTGAAGGCCTACACAGCCAAAGTAACCAGACCAATCAGGAGCTCTCTTACTAGGCTGTGCTCCCAGTGTGTACAAAGCTCAGCTCCACCTGAGTGGAGGTGTGGGAACATTTGGAACCTTAAAGTTCCTGGTCTTTTTCCTTCTACAGGATCCTGGGGCGGCCTTACACATTCCCAACGTGAGAGCCGAGTGTCTCCTGAAGTTCCAGTTCCGACCGGTCATGGAGTGGCAGAGGTTGGTTTGATCTTTACTTTCACCCATTTTTCCTTCAGTTCTGCAGCTTTGTGTCCTTTCTGTAGAGACGCCATTCTTTCCTGCAGCTCAGAGGAGTTCGTGAAGGAGGCGTCTGAGGTCCCCAATTTCCTTGAAGAAGTGGAGGCGTGTGAGAGGATTCGCTCGGACGCTTCAGAGCAACACGGTCGGTGTTAGCAGCACTGGGTGAAAGGCTGGGTTGGAAATGTCACACATTGACTTTAATGGAAACATGTCATTATGCAGCAGATACACGTTCCAGTGAAACATGGGGGTTAGTTTGTGTTTTGTTTGTTTTGCAGCAGAAGGAGAAAAATATCCCGAGGTGGTGTTTCTGGGGACGGGATCGGCTCTTCCGATGAAGATCAGGAACGTCAGCGGCACTTTGGTGAACATCAGGTAGGAACTCGGATTTTCTGTTACCACGGGAAACAAAACAGAAAGTTTAACATGAAATTGTTAAACCCTGAAACGGAGTTTGGGAAATGTTGAAACGTAAAAAGCCTTGCACACTAACTTCATATAATGCTTATAAGTCTGTGTAAAGCAAATTCAGCAATTTGTCTTCTATACACATTAAATAGGTCATAAATGTATTTTCTTAAAACATGTACAGTAAAAAGCCATTCAACCATTTATAATGTAATTGTGGAGCTCGGCTTCACAAACTGTGTTTCAAACTTCTGTGTTTAGGATTTAATGGGCGGGTCATAAATCATAGACGCGTTACGTAACAGAGCTATCATTAGCATTAACCGGACCCTGCTGCTGAAGCACACCAAACTACCGCAACCTCCAGCGGGCTCAGTTCGACCCCGAGTCAAAAACAAACCACATATTTGGACGCTGGTGCCAGATTTTCTATGAAATAGGGACTTTTTTTGCACCGCAGTTGTCTTTCGCCTCTAGCAGGGGCAGTTCTGACTATACATGGGAGGGATTCACATATTCAGACTCAGGCGGAGCAGACCTTTCCATGTGGCCCGATTCGAGCACTTTTGGAAAACCAATCGGAGAAGCAGTATCGACGCTGGAGCCACTTTCACACTGCTCTCTCCCATAGACACAGTACACAGAGGCGGTGCCCTTCTCGCGCGTGGGCGTGGTTCCAGGACCTCCAACTGACACGCCCCCAGCGTTTCAGAGCAGAGAGAAGTGCTTGTTTTTCCATCATTTTGAGACCTATTTTTATACACTTTGTGATTTTTTTCATCTTTTAAAATTGGCTCAGTGGTCAATGTTTCTGTGGTGTGACAAACTCATAACATACATTTATTTCTGCTTTACTCGGACTTTAAGGAGCATTCACACCGAACGTGACTGAAGCGATTAGATTACATTTAAAATCAATATAAATGACGCACATCAAGCAACCTCCCTTCAAGCAACACGACTTGCACGTTTCCGGTGACTTGGTCATGCGCGACCCAGTCACTCAAAGTTGAAAAATGTGAACTTTTCAAGCGACTTTAAGCAACAACTCCCCTGGCCGTTACTGTCTGTAGAGCCAAGGCAGCAGCTCCGTGAATACACTTATATTCAGAGTGAACTCATCCTTTACTTACGCCGTAGGTTGATTATTTAAACCGTAAAAGCGGCGCCGTCTATGATACGTGCTGTAAAAGTATGGCAGTCGAAGAAGTGATCAGCCCTCTCCATGCAGCAGCCCTCTCACCGCTGCTGTCACCGGCTCCGCAGATGCACACTGTTCCCTGTCATCACACCACTGGAGCGAAAAGCGCCACTCATCACGATCGATTTAAGCGACTGTAGTCGCTTCAGTCGCGTTCGGTGTGAACGCACCTTTAATCTGCTGATTTACCTGCTGCACACTCATTGGAGGAAAGTCAACCTGATTAATCTGTGTGTGTGTCGCTCACAGCTCAACTCAGTCGCTGCTGCTCGACTGCGGCGAGGGAACGTTCGGTCAGCTCTGCAGACACTACGGCGACGGCGTGGACGAAGCTTTGTCCAAGATCTCCACCGTCTTCATCTCACACCTGCACGCCGACCATCACACGGTAAGAAGCTGCAGCAGCCTGTGGGCAAGGTGACGGACGGATGGTCAGTGTCTGTTTTGGACAAAAAACTATAGGCTGTTTGCTTTTCGTTGTTTAATTGAAAAACTAAAATTCAAATTCAAGGAATATTTATTTATCAGGGTCAAGAAGGGATAAACAAGCATTTAAAAATCAGCTTGTTTCAAAAACCCAAAAAACAGAAATACCAGAGGACAGAAACAAAAAATTATGGTGACACCGGAAGTTTTTTGTTTTTTTAAATAAGAGCACATACATGAGGACGCTGCTGTTTTTCTGGTGCCAAAATATATGAATTATCTCTGTATTTATCCTGCTGTATTAAACCATTTTCTGTATAAAATCTCGCTGAAAAACTCCTACGCAATTCGCTGCGATATAATTATTTTGTTTTGCCTTTTTTAAAATGATTTTGTCGTGCGGTTCCAAAGACATTTTAAACAGCAGGGAAAATATAGAGATAATTAATATATTTTTACATATGTGCTCTTATTTTGAAAAGAACAACTTCCGGTGTCATGAGTTTACCTCCATACTGAGATTATAACCTAATACAATAAACAAATAAAACACGTGTCCGTTCACTTTGAAAACAAAAATAAACAAAAACGAATAATTTTTTTTTTAGCAAAAATTCATTTTCTGGTAGTGTGCATGTGCATATATGCGCAAATAAAATCTCAATACGATGCACACTCAGTACATGACTCAGGACTCATCATCATCATGAAAATGGGCGTTTTTTGTTTCTGTCCTCTAAAAATTCTGTTTTTGGAAACAAAAATTAAAAATCAACCAATTTTTAAGTGTTTGTTTATCCCTTCTTGACCCAGAAAATTCAACGACTTAATCATACACTGACCACGGCTGCTGCTCTGACTCTGATCCATGACTGTTGTCCTGGTGTTTCAGGGGCTGCTGATGCTGCTCTATCAGAGGGAGCGAGCGCTCGTAAGTTAGACACGCACGTCCGACGCGGCGGAGGAGGATGTTGTTTCTTTTTTCTCTCGTTGTGTTCTCGTCTCCAGGCGACTCTGAGAAAACCCTTCAGTCCTGTTTACCTGCTGGCTCCAGTGCAGCTCATGTCGTGGCTCAACCAGTATAACCACTCCTGTCAGGAGATCCTTCCTCACATCCAGTACGTCCACTAAAATCCTCAAGTTCACTGAGGGTCAATTATAATTGTAATCGCGTAATTGATCATTAATTACAGTTATTGCAGTAATTTGAAAAATCTGTGTGATCATCTAACTGAGCTTTACATGTTTTAATTTACATGATAAGTAGTAAAAGCAGCGACTCTTAAAACAAGTATTTTAATTCATAGTAAGATATAAAATTATAATATATTGATAAAGGCGATATTTCTATATCTCCAAAATAAAAAAGTCGATATGTCTCCCAGCCCTAGTACACATATAAAGATTTTCAGGTTTGAAAGAATAGTTTATTTTTGTTTTTCAGTTTAATTCCCAACAAGCTTCTGTCTGAAGACGCTGAGACGCCCCGACCGAGGACCGCAAACTTCATCCAGGGAATGCTGAGGCAGAACGACCTCCAGAGGGTCCGCAGACACCGGCTGACGTTCACACCTCTCTGATTGGTTCCCATGGCGACTTTGCTCACTGTGGTTTCCCTTCAGTTTCAGACGTGCGCGGTGCGTCACTGCAGGAACGCCTTTGGCTGCAGCTTCGTCCATCGCTCAGGCTGGAAACTGGTCTTCTCCGGGGACACCATGCCCTGCGACGCGCTGGTTCACATCGGTCAGTGATCAAAGTGCAGCCGACACTCCGGGGCGTCCCTGGGAGCCTTTTTGATGTCTGATTGATTCCCAGTGAAGCCTGTAGCTCGACAGAGCTGCTGGTTTTGAATAATTAATCAGACGCTGACGGAGCTCATTGACTCGTCTTAAACTGCTGGACTGGATTCAGTATCTGTTCGTTAGATCCTTCAAAGCCCCGTCATTTATTTCCTGTGGGATGAAAATCAGCTGAAGAGTTTGTTTATAGTCCATGTACCCTTCATTCTTTGGTTATTCCGTTTCAAAACCAAATCAAAATAACAAATTAACAGTGTGGTTATTTAGTTTTACTGACTTGAATCCAAAACAGAAACATCAAAAACCAGATAAGCATGTTTTAAAATGAAAATAATAATGGTGAAATCTTGTTCTGTTTGAGATATTTGGATATTTATGGGGAAAATTAGAGCGAGAGCTTAAGCACATATTTTACATTCTGTCAGAGTGAACAGAACCAGAACTGAAGTCCACTACACATGCTTTCCCTCCACAGGTCCTGGACCAGGTCTCCTCACACAATAGAAGTGTTTAGGATTTATTCCTGCTCATGTTTTCATTAAGTCTGTGGATGTTTGCGCTCGTAAAAAGCTGCTCAAGTTTTATGGTGTTATGGTTCAAATAGTATCCAAATAAACAGGTGACTGACTATCGACTGTGGGGTTGGTGTGAAGAACAATAGATGTTACAACTTCTCCCATTTGACACTTTTTCAAAAATAATTGTTTTAATACGATGAGCCACTAACTGCAGCCGTCAACACAGACCGAAGTTGATCACAAGAAACGAGGAGCACCAGTAGATTCATTACACCACCTCTGGTTCCTTTAATCACACATGATCTGCATACTTTTTGTAAAATCCCGTTTTTTCAAAAAATCTATTAATTTATGTAATAACGTTTAAATTCACCAGTTCATCAGTAATGTGGCTAACGCGTTAGTCCGACCCCGTCTGTGGGTCCCCTCTGTGTAGTGAGCTTAAAACATGAAGATCTCATCCATAATTTCCTCATTAATATCTAAATATCACTAGATTTTATTTTAAAACATAAAAATGCTGCTGGTCTGGTTTTTGATTTTTATGTATTTCTGTTTTGACTTTGTAAGTCAGTAAAACAAAATAACCACAACGTTTATTTGTTATTGTATACTGTTCTCGTAGGAGTTCTTATTATTTTTATTTTTCTTCCGCAACTCCTTTGTGGTGGAACTTCTCCTAGGCTGTTAATGCAGCACTAATATGTCATCTCATAGGGACAATGTCAAGGATGTGTCATCATTTTGGAGCCAAAATGTCAAGGTCAAGTGTCAAAAACCAAAATTTTCTTTATCTCTACGAATATGTATCATACAAGTTCGATTTATGAAAAGCTCATTTCAAGTGGAGTATTTTGTTTCATCAGTCAAAGTTCATGACGTCACAAAAAAATACTTTTTTTTTCTATAACTTGGCCACTGGTACCATTGAGCAACATTTCCTTTCTATGTGTGACCTTGACCTTCACTCAAGGTAATATTTAAGGTCAAGAACTCCTCAAAGTGAGACCTCAACGCTCAGCCAAAACAAAAATACACTTTTTTTTCCTATAACTTGGCCTCAGATTAAGAGACAGTGCTCAGACTGGTACCATTGAACATTATTTCCTTTCAGTGTGTGACCTTGACCTTTGTTCAAGGTCATATTAAAGGTCAAGGTCAGTCTTCTGTTTTTCCTGCTTTATTACTTTCAGTTTTATTAGTAAAAAGATCAAACTTGTCAACAAATCCAGATACAGGTTTTGCCTAGTTTGGATGATTCTTTACTTTTTAAAATAGAATAAAGAACAAACAGTGAGTCACACTTGTTGTGTTTGGTTTTTTTTTGTAGGAAAAGATGCGACTCTGCTGATCCACGAGGCGACGCTGGAGGACGAGCTGATAGAGGAAGCTGTGGAGAAGAGACACAGGTCACAGCTTTATTCATCCCACAGGATTCTCAGTCTCTGGGTTAAAGAGTCGAGTCTTTGTACTGAATCAGGACTCATGAACCTTAGATTCTTAGATTCATCCTCTTCAAAGCTGCTGCTCAGTAAACAAAAGACGTAAAGTCCTCAAAAATCACAGTAAACGACAGGATCAAAGGTTTCAGATGAATGCCGTCACTGGCAGGATCAGTGATTCATTATAGGACCCACGTAGCAGACTCGTGGAGACCCAACGATGTGACCAGAAGATTATTACTTTTTTCCTTTCACTGTCAATCTGTAAAAACGATAAATAAACCAAGAATGACTTCAGAGAACAGAGACGAGGCTCAGAAATCTGTTCAGGTGTTGACGAAGACTCGTGCGCTCTGTTTTCCCACAGCACGACCTCTCAGGCCATCAACATCGGCATGAGGATGAACGCCGGCTTCATCATGCTCAACCACTTCAGCCAGCGCTACGCCAAGATCCCGCTGTTCAGCGCCGACTTCACCGACCGCGTGGGAATATCCTTCGACCACATGAGGGTGAGATAGGCCCAGAGGTAGAGCAGGTCGTCTAACAATCGAAGGGTTGGGGGTTCGAATCCTGCTCTATCTGAGTCGTTGTCGTTGTGGCCTTGGGCAACAATTATCATATATGAATTGTGCACGAATGTTGGTGGTGGTCAGAGGTGGGAGGTGTGAAATGTCAGTCTGACCCAGGGCAGCTGTGGCTACATTGTAGCTTACCACCACCGACTGACTGATGTGAGTGACTGGTGTGAATGAATAATGGTTACCGTACGTGCTTTGAGTCTCCTCCAATAAAGGTGCTTTATTAATATCAATATATTTAAATTTGATTATATTATGTTTTCACTATTTCTCATGTTTCATTTATTTTTAAATCCTGTCGCACTTTGAGATTTGGTATCAAATGTATTACAAATAAAATATATTATTATTATTATTATTATTAAAGCTGAGTTAGATGATCACTGAGTGTGTCCTAACCCAGACCTTCCCCTAAAAAAGCCACACTACAGAAATCACTCGCACGTGCTGTCCCTTAGAGGAGAAAAGGCCAAATGTGGTGCACGTTGCACAGCTGTTTGTTAATAAATGTGTCAGAAATGCACAAAATCACTCAAAAAACATGAGGAATACAGAAAAATGCACAAAAGGACAACAAAAATACAGAAAACGCAGCAAAAACACAAAAAAGTGACTCCAAAAACACACAAAACTTATATAAAGATACATGGAATGACTCGAGTTTTCTATTGTGTCAATATAGAAAAAATTACAATATTTTGCTTATCGACGTTTTGAGAAAAAATCTATGAATTTTGGTCCATATTGCCCAGCCCTAGAGTGAGAGTCACGTTAGCTCCTCCTCACTTCTGTTCATCTCTTTATGTGATTTTACTTTATAACTTTATTGGGTATTTTATATCATTTTATATCATTTCTTTGGATGACAATATAAAAATAAGATGATTCACCTTTCAACAATTCAACAGTGGCAAAGAAAGAAAGAAAGAATGTCACACATTAGAAATAAATAAAGGAAAACCAACAAAACAAAACTAGAATTATAGTCACAATATTAGTGATATGGAAAATGAGATGAGAATATTATTAGTGAGGATGGTGAAAGATTAATACAGGGTTTTTCCAACTGTGGGGTCACCTGGATTTTAAATGGGGTCGCCTGAAATGTATAGTAATTTATTTAAAAAATAAATATAAGAATTCCATTTTTTTTCCTTCAATTTTTTAAATATTCTTTTTCAAATTAAAACACAGCACACAATTTATTCTATACATTCACTTTCTCAAATATAAATATAGCTCAAATAACGTGCAGTATAAAAAAAATATATATTTTTTGTATACATGCAAAAAAATATATCTGTAACACAGTATAACTAACATGGTCAAAAACGAGAAAAAAAATGTGTATATATATATAATTATTATCACTATTGACGCGCGTTTAACTTAACTCCATCCTCTTTTATTTTGAAAGGCCAGATGTAAAGAAATGCTGGTATAATCACAATCACTGCGTCCTTTTCTCTTTATTCATCTTTTTGTGCTTCACACATGCACAGTGACGCACTCACTCAAGGAGAACATGCAAACTACTCACTTAGCGCAGCAACTCATTAGCCATTGACTTCTTTTATTAGCACTGCTGCTAACCCTTCTGTAATTATAAAGTGTGAATAAATCCTCAATCAGTATCAGTTCTCTGTCCCAGTGAGTCCAGTAGTGAATAACTGTTAATATTCAGTCTGTGTTCAATCACTGTGTTAAAGTCTATGAAATCAGAGCGAGTTCTGCTGAAAATCTGAAAAAAAGTGACATTTTCTGTCTTTTTTTTCTTTCAGATTCGCTTCCAAGATTTCCGAGTCCTGCCCAAACTCGCTCCGGCTCTGAAAGCTCTGTTTGCAGAGGACATCGGTGAGATGGAGGAGCGCAGGGAGAAGAGGGAGCTCAGGAACCCTCGAGGACGCAGCGGCGAGGACGCCACCTCCACCACAGCCGCCGCCAAACGTGACGCAGAGGACACGTCGTCACAGGAGAGGAAGAGGCTGAAGAGCAGCTGATGATTTACACACAGTCAACTTTTATTTACATTCATGGCCTTTTTATTTAACTGAAGGACTCTTATTTACTGCTAAAATATGTAAAAACCTTTTTTGCCTCTTGTTGAATTTATTTTAAATGTGTTTTGGCAGAAAAATGATGAGAAATTGAATAAAAAGATTTATAAACCCTGGAATCTAAAAATGTCATAATTTTGAACAATCAGCCTCACAATGGCCCTCATTTATCAACTTTGCGTGAAAGCGGGTGCAAATTTAAGTGGACATTGTGTCGTACGACAGGACCAACGTCTGATTCATGAAACATCCATATCTGGCCAATCGCAGCGTACAAATGATCAGGTGTTGATAAATGCAGCGGCTGAGCTCGATCGTCATAAACTTGTTACTGCCTCCTGTTTCGGAGGCCCCGCCCACTAAGGTCAAACAAGGAAAAAGGCTTTTCCAAGATGAAAATCGTCATCTTCACATTTGTGTTTTTTGACCGTGTGAAAACTGAAATTTAGGAAGTGCGTTTGAACTCTGTGTAAGAGGATCAGCTACTGAGCAGATGAAGTCTGCCCCCCTGTGTGCACTGAGAACAACTTCACAGCAGAAATCCTGGAGACACACATGGATATGATGTTTATATTAGTCTCAGTTCGCACGTTTTAGGCAATAAGTATCACATTAAAAGAAATTACCATTAAAAATGCATTTAAAAAGCCTTTAAATGACTAAATGTTGTCTCTTGTTATGCCTTCAGCCAATTTCACCAGTAATTCAACACTTTACTGAGTATTTACATTTAAAAGTATGAATGAGGTCCTGTTTCCTCCGTACAGCCCCCAGTCATGTGTTGTACAAAGGAAATAGGACCTCATTGTCCAACATAGCAGCGCTGCGTTCTGTGTGCAGGGGTGGAGCAGTGATTTTAAAAGAGAGGGTGTTCTAAAAGGGTCTAGAACAACCAGCGTCTCCTAATTATAAATTAAAAGGGGGAAACTTTTTAACCCCTTTCCACCTTTTTCTTTGTCCCAATTTTTGCCCTGTTTTTTCCCAAAAATTTGACACGTTTGTTTTTTCAGATTTTCGGTTACTTTTGCCAATAAATATCCCTTTTTTCTTTTTTTGCAAGTTCTTTTTGACACTTTCATCCAATTTTTGTCAATTCGTTAACCATTTTTTTTTTTTTGCCACTTTTCATCCAAATAAGTTATAAATAACACTTGTTTCATTTTTTCCCTACAGTTTGCCTCTTTTTGTTCCACATTTTAGCCCTTTCTCACTATTTTTTGCCACATTTTGCTTATTTAAGCTACTTTTTGCTAATGTATACTCTCCATTTCCTTTTTTTTCAATTTTTTTGCCAGTCTTGACTGTTTTTAGCCCATTTTAGTCACTTTTCACCCTTTTCTTGCCACGTTTCTGCCAGTTTTGGACCATTTTTTGCCATCTCTTACTCATTTTTTGTCACTTTACTCATCACTGGTAACTCTTACGTTTACCTTCTTGGAACTCAACTTTGTCAAATGTAAAAAGTGAGCAAGCAAAACCAAAAATGTGGTATCAGTAATAACTTTATTTATTTAGTTGAATTGGATTTAATAATTAGTTGTGAATGTGTGTCTGCTTCTGTATCAATAGAACATCTGAGGCTATAGTTTAATACTTTATTTTCAGTCTCAGTCATATTTTTTTGTGCTGAACCACAAATCTGCAAACTCAGGTTTGCGTAAACGAGCTCATGACCTGACGTGAGATAAATAAAAAATAAATACCAAATTTTGCCTAAATATGGTCTTTAGAAGAAAAATCTCAATTAATTTGACATTTTTTTGACCCATTTCTTTCTTTCTTGGACATTTTCAAATATTAGGAAGCAATCGACCTCTGATTAACTACTTCAGTTAAAGTGATATTTAATACATTTAGTTCACTTGTTTCTTTTCCCATCTGCTGCCAGCTGTGTGGTTTCTCTGGATTTAACAGAAAGCTTGAGGTGATGCTGCTGTTTTTACCCAATAATCATGGATGTGTTTCCTCTCTTCTCCACACGGGGGCGTCAGTGGATCATCAACGTTTATCTCATCCTCACAGGTCACTGGTAGCACTGGTTTCTTACTAAAGGGGCAAAAATCACATCATTTTTTAATGAGAATAAGCAAAATTCTGTTTGAAAACATGATGTAACGTTTTTTTTTTTTTTTTAATCTACAATTTGCTAATTTAATCCGTGTTTCACTTCGTTTTTTTTTTCTATAGTCATTGTTTTTTTTACACTGGTATTTTATAATTTCACCACCATTGGATGTGGCCCCTAAAACAAACACACTTATGACAGTGTATAAAAATTCAAAGAATGATGATTTTAAAAAAAAAATACTCAAAAGGACAAGAAAAATTCACAAAAGAATTCCAAAATGTACACACAAAAATGTAGAAAAATGTAAGATATTTATTTCACGCTTGTGCAGAGTTCAGCAGTCAGACATCAGACACAAGTTAAGTTAGATAATAAATACAATTACACAAAATATAAAGCATCAGACGCTGAGCAGAAATGAATTATGAATAATAAATATATTTTACAAAGTACATTAGAAGTACATTAAATAACAAAACAATAAATAAACAAAATGACAACAGAAGTGCACAAATTAAAATATATATATATACAAGGTTACAACAAAATTACACAAAGTTCCAAAAAAAATATAGTTACAATAAAAAATATACAAGATAACAACAAAAACACAAAAAAAATAGCAGTTTAAAACAATTCAATGAATCGCTTAAGGCGTCGTCCTTGTGGAGGAGCAGCGGCTCTACTCGGAGCTCCTCACAATTTCAAAGGTAGAGTTTCTGTTTTTATTTGTGAACCCTGGGGCCAGAGAATGGGTGACGGACCACAGTTTGAGAAGTGATGAAAGGCAGCCTTTGGATTTGACATATGTCACGTTCACGTTCACTCAGCACTGCAGCCATGAATGAACTTTGAATCCACAGGCCTGACCTTTCAATTACAGAGAACGCTTCACATTCACCCCCCAGCCTCGCTCTCTCCTTCACTTTCCCACAACAATTCAAAGCATTTCTGGAGTTTAGCCGCTGACTTTTCTGAGTGGGTTTATGTAGATTGTGATTAGCTGATTTACTGGAGTGTGACGCAGTGAGATGAGGAGCCAAAGCCTCTGGAGTCACAGAGGTCACTTTTATGAGCGAAGGTGAGAGAAATAAGGAGGCAGAAATGCATTTTGACATCAGCACTGATGAGCCAGAACGAGGCCTTGATGGGTCTAATCACCTCCTCACCAGCAGCCAATGAGTGTCAGAGGATCCGTTTGAGGGACTTTATAAAGATGTATTTAAGAAACGCTGCTTTTGTTCTTCACGCTTTCTCAACAACACCTGAGCTACTGCTTAATGCAACACAAGGCCCTCAGTCTTCTATTGTGTGGCCCCCAAAGTCACTACACACATCAACTCCAGAACCACACACAGAAAAAAAACAAAAAATGCACAAAATGGCAGAAAAATACACAAAATGACATAAAAAACCTGACAAAATGACAAAAAAAAATACACCAAAATGCAACTAAATGACTCAGAAAACACTCAACATGACAGAAAAAATACACAAAATGACACCAAAAATAATCAAAATGAGTCTAGAAACACAAAAATCAGCAAGAAAATACACAAATAGAAAGAAACAACAACAAAAATACATTAAATGGAAGAAAAACACACAAAACGACAAAAAAAACCAAAAAAAAAAAACTGACAAATCGACTAAAGTATGTTCATCAAATGGCAACTAAATGACTCATAAAATACTCAAAGTTACTCTAGAAAAACAGAAATTGACAAGTAGACAGAATGATTCAAAAAGTGTTCCATATACACACAAAACAACAAAAACCTACAAAATGACTCCAACAATTATGGCAAAATTGACAAAAAATGACCCTAAATGACTGCAAATATACTTAAAATGACAGAAAAATACACTAAACGCACAAAATGACAACCAAAAAAGACACAAAACGATGATAAATATACAGAAATAAATAAAATGATGCACAAAAGGACTCCAAAAAACACAAAACAACAAAAAAACACAAAAATGATTCCAAAAACACCAAAATGACAAAAAAACTAGCCTAAATGACTTCAAATATACAAAACGCACAAAAGACAACCAACACACTCCAAAAAAAAAAAAAAAACTGACAATAAAAAGACACAAAATCACTCCAAAAATATTCAAAATGACAGAAAAAATACACTAAACGCACAAAACGACAACCTAAATAGACACAAAATGATAATAAAGATACAGAGATGAATAAAAATGATGCACAAACACATAAAACAATCACAGAAATACACAAAAACACCTACAATTACACAAAATGATTCCAAATGACAGAAAAATACACAAACACACATAATGACAAACAAACACACAAAAAACCCACAGTAAAAACACACAAAATGGCTAAAAAAATACTTAAAAACACAGACATGATTGTTGATCAAACGCTGATAAGTCGCTGATGTTTTTGTAACGTGTCGTCCCTCAGAGTGAACCCAGATTATTGATGAGATGATTGGTTTGATAAACCATCCTGGTGTTCGTGTTGTGAACAGAGTGATGGTTCCACTGGAGCAGCCGACGCTTTCACACTTTGTGTTTTGACAGGAAGTGAAGCGACTCTGAGGGTCGGCGCCCCTTTATCCTCCTCTCCCACCTTTGGAGGAGCAATTTTCACCGTCTTTGGAAGCTCTCAGAGGTCTGTGCTCCATGTGTGATCTCAATTTTCTGCTCCTTTCACAGGAAAACGTCGGGCCAGCCTGTGTTTGTGTGACCCTGGATGAAGATCCAGATGTGCAATGACAGCTGCTGAATGTCTGATGAGCGGAGAGACCACTGTTGTCAGGCCACAGTTAGCATCCTGTGGGTGAGGCTCGTGCACGAGACGCCATGGTGGGTCTTGGGCCTGAAGGGGGCGGAGCTTATATCGATCTGTGCGTGCTTTCTTTAAACCACGACAAGGTGAAAATCTTTCGACTTTTGCATTTAACAGATTTATGTGTTGGAAACGACACACTCCGTACTATACACTACAAACTCAATGAGTATATACTGTAGTGTCTACTATACCATTTAGAATCTACAACGACAAAAACCTGAAGCACACTGAGGCTAAGTATCTCTGTTAATTCTCCACTTTTCAAAACAAGAGCCCTATTTACAAGAAGAGATGCTTTTGTTTTGAAAAGATGTTTGATTTTTAGCATGAAGCTGGTCCCAGTTCCCATGAATGAAGAAAAATAAATAAAGTGTACACATAATTATTCATTTTAAATATCAAGACAAAACAATGCAATTCTGCAACACAACAAACCATTGGAAAAAAAATACTATGGACTAAATGCACTATAACACAATATAACACCTACAGGTATAGTGAAAATGTCTTGAGGGAACAATAACAACAATAACAACAAAAACCAATGCAAAACAGTGCAATCGACAGTTAAAATGAAACATAAACATTTAAGTACAAGGAAATTTCTAGTTTCCTGTTTGGTTTAACTAGTCAGTGACACAAATCACAAAGAACCAAAGAACACAATGTGGAAACATTATTATATAGAATAGAACAAGAATTAAAATAAAATAAATAAATATAAATATGGGCAGTAGATTAGCAGGTATAGTTACAGCCCACCCTGCATACTTTCACACTATCTAATGTGAACGCGCTACATACTAATTTTGACATCAGACTTAGTAATATGATTAGTATGAGTAGTATGAGTAATATGATTAGTATGATTAGTATGATTAGTATGATTAGTATGAGTAGTATGAGTAGTATGAGTAATATGATTAGTATGATTAGTATGAGTAATATGATTAGTATGATTAGTATGATTAGTATGATTAGTATGAGTAATATGAGTAGTATGATTAGTATGAGTAGGATGAGTAGTATGAATAGTATGATTAGTATGAGTAGTATGAGTAATATGATTAGTATGAGTCGTATGATTAGTATGATTAGTATGAGTAGTATGAGTAATATGAGTAGTATGATTAGTATGAGTAGTATGAGTAGATGAGTAGTATGATTAGTATGAGTAGTATGAGTAATATGATTAGTATGAGTAGTATGAGTAGTATGATTAGTATGAGTAGTATGAGTAGTATGATTAGTATGAGTAATATGATTAGTATGATTAGTATGATTAGTATGATTAGTATGAGTAATATGAGTAGTATGATTAGTATGAGTAGGATGAGTAGTATGAATAGTATGATTAGTATGAGTAGTATGAGTAATATGATTAGTATGAGTCGTATGATTAGTATGATTAGTATGAGTAGTATGAGTAATATGAGTAGTATGATTAGTATGAGTAGTATGAGTAGATGAGTAGTATGATTAGTATGAGTAGTATGAGTAATATGATTAGTATGAGTAGTATGAGTAGTATGATTAGTATGAGTAGTATGAGTAGTATGATTAGTATGAGTAATATGATTAGTATGATTAGTATGATTAGTATGAGTAATATGAGTAGTATGATTAGTATGATTAGTATGAGTAGTATGAGTAGTATGAGTAATATGATTAGTATGATTAGTATGAGTAATATGATTAGTATGATTAGTATGATTAGTATGAGTAATATGAGTAGTATGATTAGTATGAGTAGGATGAGTAGTATGAGTAGTATGATTAGTATGAGTAATATGATTAGTATGATTAGTATGAGTAGTATGATTAGTATGATTAGTATGATTAGTATGAGTAATATCATTAGTATGATTAGTATGATTAGTGAGTAGTATGATTAGTATGAGTAGTATGATTAGTATGAGTAGTATGATTAGTATGATTAGTATGAGTAGTATGATTAGTATGATTAGTATGAGTAGTATGATTAGTATGAGTAGTATGATTAGTATGATTAGTATGATTAGTATGATTAGTATGAGTAGTATGATTAGTATGAGTAGTATGATTAGTATGATTAGTATGAGTAGTATGATTAGTATGATTAGTATGAGTAGTATGATTAGTATGATTAGTGCAGACAGTCAGTGACTGTTTTGCCTGGTTTTGGAATTATTTTTTTGTCTTTTGTGTTTTCTGTTTTACTGTCTATTTGTCTATTTTCTTGTCGTTTTGTAGTCATCTTCTGTATTTTTTTTCTGTCATTTTCTGTGTTTTTGGTGTCAAAGTTTAACTTTCTCTCATTTTGAGTTTTCTTTTGTTTGTTTTGTGCATTTTTTCACGTTTTTTTTCCTCTCTTTGTATGTTTTTGTTGTCATTTAGTGCATATTGTTTTATTTGGTCATTCTGTACATTCTTTTGTTCTTTTTGTGTACTTTTCTGTCATTTTGTGTGTATTTGCAGTCATTTTGTGCGTTCACTTTTAATGGCTGCACTAAATTAGACTGAGGGCCGCTTGTTTGGCCCCCAGGGGCCACCAGTTGCCCATGTCTGCTTTAGTGGATGCCTGTGGCAGCTGCAAACTATAAACCCAAGTAGTTAGTTTGTACTTTCGTCATCTATGTTCATGTTTTTTCGTGCATTTTTTGTAGTTTTGTCGTCATCTTGTGTATTTTTTTCTCATTTCATGTATTTTTGGTGTCATGTAGTATAACTTTTTGTTGTTTTGTGTGTTTTTTCATGTCTTTCTGTTGTCAGTTTTGTCTTTTTGTGGTCATTTATTGTATTTTTGTTGTTATTTGTGTGTCCTTAGTATCATGAAGTATCTTTTTTCTCTCTTTGTGTATTTTTGTCGTCATTTAGTGCATTTTGTTGTTGTTTGGGTTTTATCTTGTCAATTCGTACATTCTTTTCTTATTTTTGTGTACTTTTATGTCATTTTGAGTGTATTTGCAGTCATTTTGTGCATTTACTTTAAATGGCTGCACTAAATTAGACTGAGGGCCGCTTGTTTGGCCCCCGGGGGTCACCAGTTGCCCATGTCTGCTTTAGTGGATGCCTGTGGCAGCTGCAAACTTTTATCTTAAGTAGTTAGTTTGTACTTTGTAAGAGTGAATATAAAGAGTGAGGAGGATTTCATTTTCCTTTAATAACTGGATGCTGCCTATAGGAGTCCCTCAGGGACCCCCAGTGATGTGCATCCACTCCAAACGCTGCCAACGCAGCAAAAGATAATGAACCTGCACAGACTTTGAAGCCTGCAGATGTTTCAGCGTTGGTTCAACTAAACACTCAAACGTGCTTCCTAAAGATTCTCGCCTTAAATGCAGATAAAAGCTCCCAATTATTCCCTCAAACAGTCGAGTCGGGATGAATCTGTGAAGTTACTTTGCAATAAAAGCCTTTTTTCTGTGTGCAAACATCAACACCTGAGCAACACATTTTTGTATAATGTTAATAATGTTACCATGAGAATGAAAAACTGACACGATCGCAAACATGAGACATGCAGGTCTCGACTCGGCCCTGGAGAGCCCCTGAACCACATGTTTAACAGCTGAGAGTGAAACTTTTATCAAAATTATTACAAATCATGTCAACATTTAGAATAATTGCAGATCTGAGCTATAAACTAAACACAACAACACAAAAACCAACTCATTCAGTGGGTATGCTACGAGTCTCAATAATTATATCCTGGATTAATCTCCGTTAGCTGGCTTCAACTAACCAAACATTTCCTGTCAGAGAGAAGCTGTCCTACAAAGGTCGATAACAACATGCTAATTTAAGCCTTTTCAGCCTCGGTACGTGCGTGGAGAACCTGACAGATTTTTTTCTTCCAATGGAGGAACAGCTTATCATCTTAAACAAATGTAATGAATTTAAATCCATCAAGAACAATAGTGTTCGTGCCGCGCACCAGGAGGCGGAGCTTTTATACTCGCTCAGATCTGATCCACTTCATAACCACACACAAAATATACGGAATGACAGAAAAATATACCAAACAACAACAAAAATACACAAAATACGTCCAAAAACACAAAAGATGACAACGAATGACACACAAAACAACAATAAAACTACACAAGAAATGACTCCAAAAAAAAACCTCACAAATGAACTCAAAAGACACCAAACCACAGAAATAAACCTGTGTTAATGCTCAGACTGGTCTTTATTCTAAATGTCTATCTCTATTGTACATTATACACTAAGGTTACAGTAAATATTGTGTCTTAATTTACACAGTGGCTCTGATGGAGCTGCTCTCTGTATGAATGCTGTGACTAATAAAATTTAACGCTCCCACATTTTGTGAGGCCTTTGAGAAAAAGATGACGGGAATAAAAAGGAACGGCCGACGTTACACGGGCACTAAATCTGCAGCGGTGTGTTAAACTAATGGGACTTGGATTGTTAATGAACGACTACGAGTAATTGGATTGGTTTGACGGCGTTTAAAGTGATTTCACACGTCATTCAGAGGACGGTGGCACCAGATATCCTGGCTCAGTGTAGACATAGTTTAGGCCTCACAGATTAAAAAATAAGCAAATGTTTTCTGAGTTATTGATCCGAGGCCGACACTTTGTCTTAATCTGATTAAAAACTTCACTAATTGGATGACCTTTATTTAGCTGACTTTGAGTCTTTAGCAGTATTTTTTGTCTAAATATTGTTTTTTTAATGAACCTTTTCTGTATTTCAGTCACAGTTTGAGTCACTCTGCATTTGTTAGTCAGGTCTGAACCCAGCAGGTCTCTCAGATCTATGGACACAGGTCAGATAGTGGAGCCCAGAGTTCATAGCAAACCTGGTGATGCTGCTTTTAATTGTTATGCTGCAAAGAAATGGAACTATCTGCAGCAGTTCACATGTGAACCTTTTGAAATCCACTTTTTCTGTATGACAGAATGAGATTTTTAATCATATTAATATTGTTTTGATGCTGATTAAAATGTTTTTGCTGCAGATTTTAATGTGTTTACTGCAGATTTTAATGTTTTTACTGCTAATTTTAATGTTTTTACTGCTGATTTTAATGTTTTATGGCAAATTTTAATATGTTTACTGCAGATTTTAATGTTTTTACTGCTAATTTTAATGTGTTTACTGCAGATTTTAATGTTTTTATGGCAAATTTTAATGTTTTTACTGCTGATTTTAATGTTTTATGGCAAATTTTAATATGTTTACTGCAGATTTTAATGTTTTTACTGCTAATTTTAATGTTTTTACTGCAAATTTGAACATTTTTACTGCAAATTTTAATGTTTTTACTGCAGATTTTTTATGTTTTTATTTTTATTTTTTTATTTGTTTATTTATCTCAGACAAACAACAATTTAATACCATAATAACTAAAATATACAATAATAAATAATAAAAAAAAATCCCTAAACTCCCATACAATATATCTTGTCCTCCGAAAAGGAGTAGGAAGAAGCAAAGGCTTTTCATGTCCCACTCCTAGTACTGATCCCCCCCCCCGGCTCCATTCATTCATTCACTTCTTCATCCCCAACATTTTCATTCCTTCTGTTTTTTCATTGATTTTTAAACTGTTAAATGTTCTCTGTTGCACTTTTTAATCATGTAAAGTAAAGCACATTGAATTGCCTTGTGCATGAAATAAGCTGTACAAATATATTTCTCTTGTCTTGCCTATAGAGACGTAGAAAGTAAAGAGAAATCTTTGAGTCCATGAATGAGTTCACTCTGGGTCAGAATATGTATGTAAAGAAGGATGTACACGATCTGAGGCAGGTGGTCTGAACATTATGCTGAATGTTAAATCCTATAGAGAAAGAAGCTTCTCTAATATAATGATGACTAGGAGTGTGTAAAATTGCCCGTCCTGCTTCTTTTCCACCTACAGGGCCAAGAGAAGCTGTTAAAGAAGTTTAACGCGCCTCATTAAATCAAAAGCTCCACTTTAAATATAAAGCATCACGTGGTTTTGGATACGCCTCTGTGGAGATGAGTCCGAGGTTCCTCCACCTTTCTAATTACATGCCTTTTGGTTCTGCAAGAATTCAGCAGGAGACCCTGAAGACAGACGCATAAAACACATCTGCTGCGTGCGTGTGTTGGAGCTCCGGCTTTAATTAAGAAGCTTCATTATAATATAAGCTGTTTTTCATATTTCACCTTGCTTACCGACTCCCAGGGGAACTTTTATTGTCCTCTGATCTCACACTGAGTGCAGTTTTGGCTGTAATCCTCCAAAACACATCACAAATCCTCACAACGTTCACCTGGATGGAGCCGAGTTTTAACTGGTTTAACTGGTTCCCACTAAGGCAGGGGTGGACAGACCAGTCCACCATCAGCAACACCACGTATTTAGTCAGTGATTCTCAACATGTGGCTTTTTGTGTGTTCATTTTAATTATTATTCCCCCAGAGAACCTTAACCCCGCCCCCCTTTTTTTTTTTTTTTTTTTTTTTTTTACCTATTTCTATTGTCTAATTTTTGCCCCTTTTCAAAAAGTTCTGACAGTGTTTTCAGACTTTAGCTAACTTTTGCCTATTTTTTGTCTATTTTTGCAAGGTCGTTTTGACACATTTATCAATTTCTGTCCTTTCTTTGATTTCTTGGGTCACTTTGCATCCCAATAAGTATAACTACCTACATTTTGCCTCTTTAGTTCCACATTTTTGCCCTTTTTCACTATTGTTTGCCACATTCTACCCATTTAAGCTACCCTTTGCCATTACATACCACCTGGTTTCTCTTTATTTGATCATTTTTTGGCCACTCTTGACTGCTTTTGGCCTATTTTAGTCACTTTTCACTCTTTTTTTCACAGTTTTTGCCACTTTTGGACCATTTTTGGCCACCTATCTGCCTCCACCCTTTTGTCAAAAAAACCGTAGTGGACCGGCCCACTTTGGGTTGACAGGCACGGCAAGGCAAATATATTTGTACACAAATAACAGTTCCAACTCTGCTGTTTCGTAGATGGCATGAAGAAGAGAAGAAGAGCAAAAAATCCAGACTTAAACCATTAAACCATTTCTGACAAGAACACCGGTTCTTGGGTCGGCATTAATGAGCAGCAGTGGATCCTGGTTGCCTTTATTTACATGCATGGAGCTCTTCTTCTCTTCTTCATGTCGTCTACATAGTTGGAACTGTCGCCTCCTGCGGTCACAGATTTTTTCGGGGCACGGATTTTGTTTATCAAATTTCGATAAACAAAAGGGGTTTAAATGAACTTTTTTCACTTTTACTGATTTTTAGATCAACCCAAAGCAGCACAAGTTGTTATTTTGACTAAAAAAGCTGCCAAATGATCCTGAATGCTTCACCTCCTGTAGAACTCAACGGACTAAAAGGGGCGATTTGGGTCATCAATGACGTCATTTCAACATGGCGGCGCACAGGATCTCAAACGGTAAACTAGTCCCATTATAAATCTTCTAATAAGGACATTTCAAAGGTTTCAGGCCACATTTGTAAAAACAGTGGAGGATTCCTTTAAATCTCCATCATCTTAGTTATTCTCCCACTCCTCCCAGTCTGAGTCCATCCCCTCTGTTATTTGAGGAGGTTTAGTTTGTTGCACAGAGCCTTGGCCTCCCGGGATGAATAAGAAACATTTGACTCTGTAAATGTTTGCAGAACGACTTCATCTCTGAGATATTTGTCACGTTGCTGGGACGGTGTCGGCTCTTTCGGGGGAGCTTATTAGCCTGACAAATGGCTGTCTCGCTTTCCTGCTGCACTCATTATGAAACACCTGAGTTTTCTCCTCTCTCAGGCAAGAATGAGTCATACGGGAGGGATTTTCTGTTTGTCTGCTTTTGTACGTCAGATAAATAAAGCGTGCCGCTGCTGCACGGTGGATAATCTGACCAGCCGAAAGGATGGAGCGCTTACACTGAGATTAATTACCTTTAGGAAAGGAGGGAAAACAATTTATCGCTCTTTTTAGAATAACTAATTAAATCTAATCCTGATTGACCGTAGACATTAAATGATGGATGACTCCGCTCTCCCTGGTGGACTTTGTTTGTCTTATAAAGTCTGAAACATGGTTTGGATTTTGATGCATGGTTTATGTCAAAACAGTGTCTTAGATTCCCTCCAGGCTCTCATCTTTCAAAGAAAAAGGAAGAAAGAAGATGAGACCGATTTTTCCAAACATCAATTAGAAAATCTGGAGTCTTTTAGTTTCCAGCAGCAGAAAAATGATCATAATTTTGATTGAGATGTGTTGAAAACATGAAACAACTCATTCACATCATCTCACAGTTTGTGCAGCGGCCGTTTCATATTCCTTGAAAACAAGTTCTTTTTTTTCCAGGTGGGAAGATTAATCTTTGCATTCCATGAAATGCAGACTGTAAATAATTGTTCTTCTTCCTCTAAAACTGTGGCGGAACTTCATACCAGAAACCAGTCCCACATGTTTGGGTTAGCTTAGCATGTAGCAGCCCATCCCATATGTTTAAGTTAGCTTAGTACGTATCCACCAGTCCCATATGTTTAGGTTTGTTTAGAATGTATCAACCAGTCCCACATGTTTTGGTTAGCTTAGCTTGTTGAAATCAGTCCCCCATATTTGGGTTAGCTTAGCATTGTAGCAATCAGTCGCACAGGTTTGGGTTAGCTTAGCTTGTTGAAATCAGTCCCACATATTTGGGTTAGCTTAGCATGTAGTACCCAGTTGCACATGTTTTGATTAGCTTAGCATTGTAGCGACCAGTCGCACGTTTGGATTAGCTTAGCAAGTAGTGACGAGTCCCACATGTTTAAGTTAGCTTAGTATGTATCCACCAGTCCCACATGTTTGGGTTAGCTAGTCCTGCTTGTTTGGGTTAGCTTAGCATGTAGCAACCAATCCCATATGTTTGGGTTAGCTTTGCATGTATCATCCTGTCCCACATGTTTCGGTTAGCTTAGCTTGTTGAAATCAGTCCCACATATTTGGGTTAGCTTAGCATGCAGTACCCAGTTGCACATGTTTGGGTTAGCTTAGCATTGTAGCGACCAGTCGCACATGTTTGGGTTAGCTTAGCAAGTAGTGACGAGTCCCACATGTTTAAGTTAGCTTAGTATTTATCCACCAGTCCCACATGTTTGGATTAGCTAGTCCTGCATGTTTGGGTTAGCTTAGCATATAGCAACCAATCCCATATGTTTGGGTTAGCTTTGCATGTATCATCCCGTCCCATATGTTTAGGTTAGCTTAGCTTGTTGAAATCAGTCACACATATTTGGGTTAGCTTAGCATTGTAGCGACCAGTCGCACATGTTTGGGTTAGCTTAGCAAGTAGTGACGAGTCCCACATGTTTAAGTTAGCTTAGTATGTATCCACCAGTCCCACATGTTTGGGTTAGCTTAGCATGAAGCAACCAATCCCATATGTTTGGGTTAGCTTTGCATGTATCATCCCGTCCCACATGTTTTGGTTAGCTTAGCTTGTTGAAATCAGTCCCAAATATTTGGGTTAGCTTAGCATTGTAGGGACCAGTCGCACATGCTTGGGTTAGCTTAGCAAGTAGTGACGAGTCCCACATGTTTCAAAAAGCTTAGTATGTATCCACCAGTCCCACATGTTTGGGTTAGCTTAGCATGTAGTACCCAGTTGCACATGTTTAAGTTAGCTTAGCATTGTAGGGACCAGTCCCACATGTTTGGGTTAGTTTAGCTGGTTATTATTGACAGAATTTTGGATTTTAAATTCATTTATTAGTTGGAGGAGCTGAGATATCTACATCTGAATTATTTGGTAATTTACAAAATGTTTCATGTTTTTTATATCATTTCTACTTTCTCGAGTGGGCCAAATTTGATGCTTTAAAGGGCCGGATTTGGCCCCCCGGGCCCTCAAGCCTTGAGTTTGATACTGATTAATTAGGGCCATGTGAATCCCACTTTGAATCTTTCTTTTTTTGATCATTTCTTAATCAGGATTTGGTTTGAAGTTTGCTTTCACAAACCCCAAAAAGAGCAGAGCTGCTTGTTCACAGAGGGTGAAGTGTCTGCTGAAGCTAGGATGGAGAATCCCTGCTGTTAGCTGTGAACGCACCACATTGTTAAGAAGTTCCAATTACTACAGGTGTTCCACGTCCGCCTCCACACCTTTGATTTTCCTCCTGCTTGATGTAAGAAGAAGCAGGAGGAGAGCCCCTTTCCTTCCTTCCTTCCTTCCTTCCTTCCGTCCTTCCTTCCTTCCTTCCTTCCTTCCTTCCTTCCTTCCTTCCTTCCGTCCTTCCTTCCTTCCTTCCTTCCTTCCTTCCTTCCTTCCTTCCTTCCTTCCTTCCTTCCTTCCTTCCTTCCTTCCTTCCGTCCGTCCTTCCTTCCTTCCTTCCTTCCTTCCTTCCTTCCTTCCTTCCTTCCTTCCTTCCTTCCTTCCTTCCTTCCTTCCTTCCTCCGTGACATCAGAGGGCCGTGATGGTGAATTCTTCTGTTCTGATGAAAGCAGATGAAGACGAGCTGCTCTACAGTATCAAGTTTCCTAGAAAGAGCAACGAGCAAACATCCTTTCTTCTCCCCGTCCAACTCTAATCAGCAGAGGGTTGGAGTCAATTACATTTTTAAATTACAATTACGTCTTCAATAATCCATGTTCAATTACAGCTCAACTACGATTACGTTGACTGGCATTTTTCCCAATTAGCGATTGAAAATTCTATTCATATTTTCCCTCTGACAGTCAATTGCAATTACGTTCTCAATTACTAAAGTTCAATTACAATTACGGAAATCACAATTACCGAGCCTTTAATAAATAATTCCATAAAATGTAACCTTGCTTTTGTGTTAGCTTTCTGTTAGCATCTCTCATGATAACGAGTCCGTTTTGACCCATGTCTGTTTTTTCAGATATTAGCTTTTATTTTGCTAATAAATTTCCCTTTTTCCTATTTTTGCAAGTTCTTTTTGACACTTTTATCCAATTTTTGTCCTTTCTTTAACCATATTTTGCCACTTTTCATCCACATAAGCTACCTTTTGACCAATAAACTACATTTTTGCCCTTTTTCCCAATTGTTTGCCACATTTTGCTCATTTAAGCTATTTTGCCACTCTTGACGACTTTTGGCCCATTTTTGTCACTTTTCACTGTTTTCTTGCCACATTTTTGCCACTTTTGGCCCATTTTTTGCTACCTGTTACTCATTTTTTGTCACTGTACTCACACTTTACTCATTGCTCTTAACATTTTGTCAAACGGCTGCCTGTGATTGGCTGATCACCATCCAATCCATCTAACTGGACCAATGCGTTTTCAACAATGAATCCCTCTGTAAAAAAGTGAGGGGGATGAATTTTTGCTGTCACATCCCCACACCCCCCACGGGGGAGACGCACCTGCACACACCAACGTGCAAACCTCACCCATCCTGGAGATCCCGCCCTTACTGGAGGCTTTTGATTCATGGCCGAGCGCCATGTTGGAGTTTTAGATTATGACTACCTGCACAAACAAAGCCCAGATTGTGTGTGTGTGTGTGTGTGTGTGTGTGTGTGTGTGTGTGTGTGTGTGTGTGTGTGTGTGTGTGTGTGTGTGTGTGCAGGAGTAACAGCTTTCCGAGCTGCTGTCGGCGCTGATAAGCTGCATGTTTTACATCACTTATCATTCAATGAAAACAGCCCCCGGTTACAAATATCGGAGCTAATAAATCCCACTCTTCACCACCTGCTTGTGATGGAGGAAATCATAAAAAAGCTACAAGCACAGGACGGTTTTCAAGTGTGTTCATAAAAAGAGACGTGCTGGTATAAACTCACAGTCTCATGCATCAATAGAAAATAGTGACGTGTTTAAATATTTCCCTACTATTGGGAATGAGTTTCAGGCTAGTGACAGTGTTTGAATAACGGTTATAGGTGTTAAGAATCACATTAACGCTCGAAAGCTGAATAATACAACTTTGTTACTAATTCATCTCAGCAGTAATACTCCTCAATAAGTGGGCGTCGCCATTTTGGAGATTTCAGCTAATCAATGTTCTCATTATTCTTTGTATTTCAGGTCCCATAGAGAATCTATGATGAAATATTAATGACTTATTTATGCGTTATCGTCATTCCTCAGAAGACCAGGATCATTACACGGATTTATACGATGGACTTAACAGGAAAGGAGAAATGAAAATTTCTCTTAAGATTATTGGTTCTTCAGGAGTGAATTTGTCCTGATAAACAGTTTAAAGAATCCAATTTGGAAGTAAAAATGACTGAGAAAACAAGACTCCTTGTGTAAATTAACTAGATACTGTATTTCAGTCCTTCCATTTTCAATAAAACTCCACAATATTTGCAGGGACTCACATACATCACATGACTACAGTCATTTCTAACTGCAAATATGTTACAAAAAAAACACCCTCCACTGTTTTTACAAGTTTGGCCTAAAATCTTTGAAATGTTCTTAAAGTTATTAGAAGATCTAACAAAACGTATTATAATGCACCATCCATCCATCCATCCATCCATCCATCCATCCATCCATCTTCAAACCCGCTAATTCCCGTTTATCAGGGTCGCGGGGGTCTGCCGGTGCCAATTTCCGGCTCTCATTGGGCGCTGGGCGGGGGTACACCCTGGACAGGGCGCCAGTCCATCGCAGGGCGACATAGACAGAAAACCACTCACTCTCTCATTCACTCATATGGGCCATTTAGAGACTCCAGTCAACCTTACAGTTGGATTATTTTAGTTTAGTTTAATTGCCTTTTAAAGAAGGGACTACTTTACAGCAGGAGGGGCCAACCAGTCGATCGCGGTCCACTGGTAGAGTTGACCGCAAGGTGTTGGAAAAAAAATTAAATAAATAAAAGGTTTATTTTGTGTTATATTGTTTATTAAATGTACACTACAGCCAATGAGTAGTTGCCTGTGCATCCTATCAGACTCTTAAACAAGTCCACAAAAAAGTGTTAAAAAATAACGTTCAACCTAACAGGAAGTCAGACAAATCCATGTATCATTCGTTCATTTGTTTTTCATCATGTAACAAAAACATGAATGACAAAAAAAAACACTTATTATTTGATATTTGTTTCCAAAACCAAAATCTTTTGCTTCGGGACAGAAAACGAAAAACGGAAAATGAACAACATTATTTATTTTCTTCATTACCGATTTGCCAAAGTACGTGACCCGGAAGGGACGTGTTTCACATTCCGAGATATATTTAGCTTTGCAACACTGAGGAATCTCTGAATCCTCCGAAATGATTAGAAAACAATCCAAACTGTCATTTTGTCCATTTTTCTATAAAGCATTGGGATCTTGTCTATTGGGATCTTGTCTATTGGGATCTTGTCTGTTGGGATCTTGTCTGTTGGGATCTTGTCTGTTGGGATCTTGTTCGTTGGGATCTTGTCATGGATCTGTGGTGTCCAATGTTTGCTGATTCCTAAAGTTTGGGAAGTGTTTAAGCTTTCTTATTCTTATGTCCACTTCTTTTTTTTTTGTAAATTTTTTTTAGCTTTTCGGTGCCAAAAATCTTCCCTTCTCCATTCCTCCAAACTTCTGTGCTCGTCTCCCTCACACGTGCCTCTGCACATTATTCTGCTCGTCCATTGTTCTGCCAGACAAAGCCCAGGCAGTGAGACAATAATGGAGCTCTGCATCCGTCGTCCAGACTTTACCCTTTAACTTTGTGTGCGGATAACCGGCTGAATGCTGTGACACGGCCAACGGAAACACGCTGGCAACCAAGACAAATCCCTGCTCTGCTGCACATTCACATCTGGTTTGTTTTTTCTGTCTTTCTTTCTTTTACTGCTGAATGAGAAACGGCTGCTTACAGTAAGAATGGACAAAACCACGTCAAAGCTTCTCTCAGCACAGATACACACACACACGTCCAGTGGGAGTGTGATTGTTCCTCATTTATCAGGAGGAAGAATCAAATACACACACACACACACACACACACACACACACACACACACACACACACACACACACACACACACACACACACACAGATAGAGGAATGAATGGAGAATGCAGCTGAGCTAAGGGTTTCTGACACTGCTGATGAATGGGTGCAGGCTTATTATCATCCAGCAGAGTTCTGATATCATCTCACACTTTTCATAAATCCACAGTCATGCCCTTGGCTGGAATTTCACGACAAGCTACACAACTTTTAGCATTTTGCACCAAAAAGTTAATACGACGACACAGGGAATAACATCTCTAAGTGGGAGGATGAATATCGTACGCGAAGTGTTCTTTTTTCTTTAGTCTAGGCCGTGTTCTCACTTTACGCAAGCCGACACAATTTACCACAACCACGCTGTGTGATGATAACTCATATATAACAGAGATGGGCAACTTGTATCACAGCAAGAACAACAAAACTGTGATTGTATCTGATCTGAGGGTCACATTATCAATCAATATTCACATCAGCATTTAGAAAAAATGAAGTTTCTGTGTTTTTGGAGTAATTTTTGTCTATTTAAGTTGTCAGTTTGTATATTTTTCTGAATTTCTCTGTATTTTTCTTGTAGTCATATGTGTACTTTTGTCCTCCTTTTTAGTGCTTATCTGTAATTTTGCTGTTTTTGTGTGTTTATAGAGTCATTTCTATGCATTATTGTGGTTGTTTTGGATATTTTTCTGTATTTACGTGGTCGTCTTGTGTGTTTGTGAAGTAATTTTGCTCATTTTTGTCCTCTTTTTTTGTGCTTTTCTGTATTTTTGCTGTTTTTGTGTGTTTGTGGAGTCATTTCTGTGTATCTTCGTTGTCGTTTCATATATTTTTGTGTATTCGTGTGGTCGTCTTGTGTGTTTTTGGAGTAATTTCATGTGTATCAATGTGTCATTTTCTTATCCATTTGTGAGCCTCTTTGTAATGTTGATGATTATTTGTGTTTTATGAGTCATTTTGTGTTTTTAGGGTCATTCTTTGTTATAGTTTCTGTCTTCTCTCTTAGTTATCTTGTGTGTTTTTGAGTAATTGATTGTCCTTTTGTGTAATTTTTACAGTTTCCATAGCAACCACCTACACTAACGGAAGTCGATCGCCACTTAAGCCATAACACCGGCTGTGCCTTTTGAGCTGTTCATATTTCAATAAAGCTGTTACATACTAATCTTTATTATTAATTATGTATTGATTTATGAGCTGTTGAAATTCCCCAGTAGGTGGTTTGATATAAAAGTCACACATTGGCTGTGAGCACTGAGGCCGTTTCTCACACAGGAGGAAAGTTTTCCAACTTCTTCTCGGGTCAAGTTCAGGATTTATGTGAATTCAGCTCCAGCTTTAATCTGCCCGCTGGTATTTGACGACCTGAGGTTTCGACCAAATCAAAAAAGGAAGAGTTTTTCTAGCTCTGGTTTTGATTTGGCTGAAGGCTGAAGCTGGAAGAGGCTCCACCCTGGAGGAGAACATTTGATCCATATTTCCTGCACCTGTATTATCTATCAAAAGACCTGCCCACACGCCTCAAAGAGCTCTGAGTGTTTCATTAAACAGGGAAGACATTGACTTTCTACATCTTTAAACCCAACAGCAAAGAGTGGTTATGACCAATTTATCTTATTATTGATTTATCTTATTGTTTTTTGCAGAACAGATATTTACAAATGCATTTGTGTAGCGCATTTCATACACAAGGCAATTCAATGTGCTTTACATGATCAAACATTCAACAGCTTAAAAATCAATAAGAACATTCAAAATCATCAATAAAATCAATTAAAATCATCAACAAACTCATTTCATCAACAACATGACCAAAAATCTCCCTTTCAGTCATACGCAGGACAGAAAAAAAGTGCCTTTAATTTTGATTTGAAAATGTTCACATGTGACCCTCAGATTAGATAAATCACAGTTTTGTGTTTCTGTTGTGATAAAAGTTGCTCATATCTGCTTTAGGAACTCTGGAGATTTCATCAAATTTGACCGATTGAACTAAAATCCAAATCAGAGTTGATTTCTCTTTTTCTCTGGGACTGTGTTTGTCTCACAGCGAGATAATCATCCTGTGACATGTGAAATAAATCACCTTTGTTCCTGAAACACACACACACACACACACACACACACACACACTATTATTGCCTGTCCAGTGTAATCACAGAGCTGTCTCCCAGCACCAGGAGCCTGAATGTTCACCGAAGGCTCAAATATGACAGAATGACGACAGATCGCAGACACCCGTCCCTACACAACATGTTTGTTGTCACGAGGTCTCGACACACTCCCTGAGCACTGCTTTTAGTGCTCACACGCACACTTTTACTTACAACTGTGAGGCACAGAGGGAGAGGTTTCATCTTCGGAAAGTTCAACACACTCACCTCGGTCACTGGGAACTAATGGTTGGGAATCACGCAGTGGTGCAGGAGCTCCTCTGACAAAAGAACAAATAGAATTAATGATATAGACCACATGTGTCAAACTCATGACCCGGGGGCCAAATCCGGCCCTTTAGAGCATCCAATTCGGCCCACAGGAGAAAGTGAAAATGACAGTGACAACATGAATCACTGTGTGAATGAAACTAAACAATATTTGCAGGGGCTCACAGTTTTCCCGGTGCTTTTATTGCGTGATGGAAGTAATTTTTCACGTTAAACTGTTGAAAAAACTCCAAATTCAAACAAAATCCTTCAATTTTCCTCAAATTCTTACATAATACTTTCCTTAATTAAATAGAAATTGGTCATGAAATCTAAGAAATTTAAAGTGAAGATCCAGTTGGTTCTGATATCTATCACCTATTACTTGGATATTTTCAATTTCTTACATATTTTGTATTTTATGTATACGTAAAAGTGTAAACTAGGGCACAATAATGTTGAAATTACTTGTTTTCCCGTATAAAATCTGAGATCAAACTGCTCCGTATTTGGCCCCTGAGCTAAAATTTCTTTGAGACCCCTGATGTAGACCGTCTTGGGATTTGCGCCAACCACTTTGTGTGTAAAATATACAATAATGCAAAAAAATTATTAGTGATATAATTGATTATGTTGACTACAACGTTGTTTAATGTTGTAATTTCATTATAAAATCAGGCAGGCTTTCTGCTTCATTTTTGCTGCAGTACCATACATGAACTGCTGGGGGCAGTGTCGCTTCACCAATTACATTGTGAAGAAGAATTGCGCAACTGAAGAAGAACCAACCTAAAGTGTCTCAAAAGTTTGGGACTATTTCACTGAAAACTTATGCTACACACCCGAGGTAGAACTAACATAGCATATTATTATTATATAATAGATAATATTATGTGACATGAAACTACTGTAATTTTGGGACTATAAGCCGCTACTTTTTTTCCCACGCTGTGAACCCTGCAGTTTAAACAGTGACATGGCTAATTTGTGGATTTTTTTCTGGTTTTCCAAGCTTCATGCCACCAAAAAATTGAGCTCCATCACATTAAACCAGTGAAATTGCCATTAAGGTGGACCAATGAAACTGTTTACATTAAACTGACAAACAAAGACAGAGCAGAGATCAGAACATTCTGGAAACAGTAAAAGTCAGACAGTTTGTCATAGTAGGAAACAATTGTAGTGAGGTGAGTTGCACATTTCCCAGTGTCCTTGAATGCACCATTGCTTCATGTGCCACTCCCTGCCCCTCTGTGGGCCTTAATGAGGTCATCTAGACCACACATGCTTGAACTGTTGGCTTGGTTCGGTGTAGCAGATGTCTGTATGAATATCTGTAATATTACGTGAATATCTGTAAAAGTCAGGTTTTTCTATTAGCTCTGTCTGCTAGTGCATAGCATCTCTTCTTCACTGCTAGAATAGCTTCATGCCAACTGACCACTGGGTAACCAGCGCTCCCTGCTGGTCCAAACAAATATCTGATGTAAATACAGTGATATGACTGTTTTTTAAAAGTCTAATTGTTAAGGCACAAAATCCATTTTTAGTTGCACTTTTAAAAAGAAAAGGAACTATTATGTAGTTTTGCATTGTTTACTATAGAACCAGAATTTAAATTAATAGGCTTCTTCTTCATTTGTTTTATTCCTTTATTAATTTTATTCAAGATTTATTTTTAGTTAAATTGCATTGTTTTGAATCAAGGGATTCTTTTGACAATGAAAAATAAAAGGAAAATAGTACAGTATTTTCTAGTTTTTTCCAGAAAAAAATAAAGGAATATTTTTCAGTCATCATTTGTCTACAGTCCCATTTGATAGAATGACTTGTGAGAGAATCGTATCGTGAACCCAGTATCGTGAATCAAATCGTATCGGGAGTTGAGAGAATCGTTACATCCCTACTCATGAGGCATATTACCACTTGAGCCAATTGGTTCGAGAATGGTTTCATTTCTCGAAGCTTCATGTGCACACAAAACCACCTACTGGCCAGAATTACTGTATTTTTGCCACATAAATTGTGATGCATTGGATTTTTGTGTCTGCTTGGAGGTTTTGTGGCTCTTGGGATTGACTATGAATCGCAAAAATGTATGAATAATATTTTTCTGCACATAAATATTCACAGGTATCTGTTTGTAAAGTTTCCCAACAATGGTTCAAATGGTATTTGAACCCAGACCCTCTGGTTCTCTAACAATTCTTTCAACCCTGTTCTCTTTTCCCGAAGTTTAGAAAAGAAACGCCCTCTCCACTTGTTGAAAAAATGCACATGCACAACACTCTACCTGCTCCCAAGAGGGAACGCATATTAAACATGTGCGAGAGAGCGTGCACGAGCCCGGTGGCCAGGGCTCGCATCACTAATCATAGCTTACATTAGGATAAACCTTCTATGCTAATAACTACTAGGTCGATTATTGTCAAATCTCAATCAAAAACATACCACTACAATCCTCTTCTGAGTCTGTTTTCAGTCAGTGATTCGCCCTCTTTTTTAAACACTTGAAAGTGCGAATGCGCAGCAAGCAAAACTAGCTAAGGACGATCACGTATGACGGCCTTACGTAAACATATCACCAGAATGATTGACATTTAGGAGGACCAATAGTCTTGATGATCTACCTGTAAATTGAAGTCAAAATAACTTCCTCCACAATACCTTTAACGTGACTTTGTGTAATGTTTAGTTTCCCTCACCTCAGGTATATGTATATAACAAGGGAGATTTTATTCATAAATGACAAATACATACATTTATATAACTGTAAATAACTGAATTGTTAGACGTACAGTAATCTCTCGTTTCATTCTGTCATTTCATTCTGGTATCCCATCAATATAAACTCTTACCACAACTCTACTGTAAATAAATAAAACCTACAGGTTTAACGTAGCCTGAGGCTTATGATGCTGTCACCCGACAAACTCTGAACAGCTTCCTGAAACAGTCACGTGGTTCAGCGACGCTTTGCTCGTCCAGAGCCGTATAGAGAGAGAGCGTTGCAACCATAGATATGGCTATGGCGCAACAACAGAAGTTCGAAATGCTTGACCGTCACGTGATTCAAGTAGACTCAATTTGTTCCTGGAAGTTATTAGATATGCTGATAATAATAATAATAATAATAATAATAATAATAATAATAATAATAATAATAACATCCAATATGATTATTTAAACGTCTTACCGTTCAAAAGTGCATCACAAACTGTCTAATCTGCCCTAGCTTCCATGGAGCGCCATTGTTGTAAAAAAAAAAGAACCATTGGAGTGAACGGAATTGTCTCAACTCTCTCTCTATACGTCATCATTTTGGCTCCTCCCCCAAATGAAGCGAACCTCGATGCGCGCTTTGCGGAAACGCCCCCCTCCATTACTCGACACAAGCTTCGTAGCCTCGGCACATCTTGTGAAACATTGCGACACATTATTACCCAAACTGTATCGATACTGTATCGATTCACTGCGGCTCAACACTGACATATGTTGGATCTTATATACGTCATTGCAGGCAACCAATAAATGATATACTAATGTAAAGATCAAGTATGAAAAGTAATACAATTTAAGCTATTATATTTCATATTGTGTTATTTTATAGAAAGTGTCTATTCGTACAGTTGCCGTACGGACAATCCCCGGTGCTATTGCTACACATTGGTAAACGTAGTGGAAATATAGGCTATAACCCTGTATCGCAACAAATTTTAGGGTTAGGTTTAGTCTCAGTCACATGACCTAAGGGTTAGGGTTACCTGGCCAATGAGGGGCACTGCGTACGGACAGAATATCGGTATATTGATACGGATAGCCACTGCCTATTTTATATCTTAAATAAAATATATTTGCTATCTTTAACATATACAGGTAATAAGGTGAATAAATTAGTGAATGTGATGCTGCTTATGTAATTGTCTTTGAGGCAGATGTTTTTATTTTAATTTTTTTTTTAAAAAAAACAAGGTGTTCCAACTTCTCTTGACATTTTCTAAACCTTTTTGGATGGCAACACATTTAGTACAGTATGTTTGTTTAAGGACCTGAAATAGTTCGCTGAGCCCCTCTCTCTCTATAATACTGAGGGGTTGATGGTCCTTAATGTTAAAATTCAGCACTGCTTAATCCAAGGCTTGCTTCGTGGAAGCTCGATGGTCAAAAACTATGGAGGTAGATTTGTGTCTTTATTATTCAATCAATAAAAAAGTGTGACAATGGTCACATGACTTGTGCGACAAAACGTATTTGGTGTTTGTAAAAGAACAACAAATGAATTAATATATAGTCTGTACAGTCACTGTTTAAAGGCACCTAAAATATTTGTATATTATGTACAATATATTAACAATTGTATTTTTTGCCCCCCTGCCAACTCTGCGTTTGTCCTCTGCAGTCTAAAAAAAGTGGAGTTGAATCAAAGTTGGGGTAAAAGTTGGAAACCCAAAGAAGGACAAACTCTTTAAACTGACTCAGCGACTCCTGTGCCTTGAACTTATCTGGATTAAAGCTGATCAGATACTGTAGTGTAGATGGATGCTAGCATTTTAAACTCCTTCCCTAGAAAGAAAACTGGAGTATTTCCCAGCATGCTTCATTCCGACTCGTCTAATCTGGGATATTAAGGTGACAATTGGTTTGTTCTCTCCTCCACTCCCTCCATATTACACAGAGATGAGCTGAGGAGCCATTACAGCTGCTTCGTGTAAGGAAGACCATTGTGTTTCTCTTCTTCTGCCTTCATCCTCACTGTGGGGACATTGCTTGTTTTCTCAGAATAATAGGATGTTCAAAGGTAATGGCCTCGCTGTGGTGTGCTTCCATTCCGTCTCATTATTCCTCCCCTGGAATGTTGGAGCATCTTTCACTGTAGGTCAACCAGCGTCCTTGTCTTCTTTCCTGGCCCCGTCTCCCTGTGGAGACACAATCAAGACCAGACATGGGCAACTGGGGGCCCGTGGGGCCACATCATGGGGCCCTCGCTTTGATTTTGAGCGACCCCCGAAAATGAACACGGATAATGACTATAAAAAACATACAAAAATACACGAGACAGCAAAAACAGACAACGTAACTCCAACAGCACACAGGATGACAAATAAATAAATTAAAAAATACATAAAAATGGTAGAAAAACACTCAAAACCAATTACAAAAACGCACAAAATCCTTTGTTCTTTCCTGCATTGATGTGTTAATCAGAAAAACACACAAGCCAACAAATATATAGAAAATTCTAAAAATGACAACAAAATACACAAAACAACAAAGTTTGGACAAAAATGACAACAGAAATACACACTACTGCAAAAACACACATGCAACTTACACAAGACAACAGCAAAAATGCACAAAATGAATAAAATAACACAAACACACAAGATGATGACAAATTAATAACTGAAAAATATACAGAATGACAACAAAAATGAGAGAAAAACACTAACCACAAAACCCTTTGTTCTTTCCTGTATTGACGTGTTAATCAGAAAAACACACTGACAAGAAAAATACACAAAATGCAAGAAAAATATTCAAAATGACAAATACATTCACAAAACAACAAATATACAGAAAATGACTCAAAAATCATGCCAAATCACAAAAAAATACACAAAACAACAAAGTTTGATTAAAAATGACTCCAAGACGACAAAATATAAGACATATGCACAACTGCAATAACACACATGCAACGAGAGCAAATATACACAAGACAACGACAAAAAATAACTGAAAAAATATGTAAAATGATTCCACAAAACAACACAAATGACCAAAAAACACAAAAATAATAACCACAAAACCCGTTGTTCTTTCCTGATGTTTTAATCAGAAAAACACACTATCCATCAAAAATACACAAAATGAAAGAAAAAATATACCAAAATACTAACAAATATACAGAAATTGACTCTAAAAATCAGACATTCAACAACTATACTCAAAAAAGACTCTAAAATCATACAGAAATAACAGCAAAGTACACAAAGCAGATTTTGTCAAAGATTACTCCAAAAGCACAAAATGACAACATAAATTCAGACTATTGCAAAAACACACACGCGACAACGGCAAAAATGCACAAAATGAGAGAAAAGATACTCAAAGTAACACCAAAAACACTTGAGATGACAACAATAACACAAATCAACAACAAAAAGACATAAACTAACCACAAAACAGACAAAACCCTTTGTAGCTTCCTGTATTATTGCTCAGATTGGTCTGTATTTAAATGCTGACATAAATATTAACCTTGGATACAACAATCACATTTTTGTGGCCACGCTGTGATAAAAAGCTCTGACCTCAACCGAAGCCTTTGAACTTGATAATTACATTTGCAGATTAAATCCTTTTTTTGTGCAGGATTGAATAAATATTCACTTTGCCTTCGTGGTCGTGCTGACCTCAGACCTTCCACTGCTCTTTAGCAGCGCCGCCCGCCGTTTCACATGTGACTCAAACCATCGTTAAATGAGCTGAAACACAAACATTAATCTACAGCTTCAGCAGTCTTTACCAGGGCTTCTCAAATCATGGGTCATGACCCAAAGGGAGGTCAGCTTTCACTGAACTGAGCTTTTGTCTGGAAAAAAACAACAACTTTACAAACCTGTTTTATTTTGAAGGGCATTTTATATTTTCATCAGAGTACTGTTGTTTCACATTTCAAACAGTAGATGGGAGAAAAGTTTACATCATTTTTTATTTATTTTAGTAACTGACTTACTGATTTCCTACTGACTTATTAACAAACTGACGTGATGACTCATCAACTTACTGACTTATATACTGAATTATTGACTTATTTACTGACTTATTAACAAACTGACGTGATGACTCATCAACTTACTGACTTATATACTAATTATTGACTTATTTACTGACTTATTAACAAACTGACGTGATGACTCATCAACTTACTGACTTATATACTAATTATTGACTTATTTACTGACTTATTAACAAACTGACGTGATGACTCATCAACTTACTGACTTATATACTAATTATTGACTTATTTACTGACTTATTAACAAACTGACGTGATGACTCATCAACTTACTGACTTATATACTAATTATTGACTTATTTACTGACTTATTAACATACTGACGTAATGACTTACTGATTTGTATACTGAATTATTGACTTATTTACTGACTTATTAACAAACTGACGTAATGACTCATTGACTTACTGACTTGTATACTGAATTATTGACTTATTCACTGACTTACTCACTGGCCTACTTACTGACTTAGTTACTGACTTCTTAACTTAATATGCTACAGGCTTACCAACTTGCTGACTCACTAATTTACTCATTGGCTTACTTATCTACTGATTTAGTGATCGACTAATGACCAATGGACTTACTTGCTGACTGAATCACTAACGGCTCTATTCTCCCATGTGCAGTGTTTATTGGCTGCGAGCTATTCTGCTTCTCCATATGTTCACATTTACCAGTTCTAGACGAAACAAAATGTGTTACATTTTAATTTGTGCCGTCCACTCCTTTTCCTGGGGTCTGACAGACCTCAGACTTCTGTCCACGCTGCTCAGACCGATGTCCAAATATTTTCATACAATATCATTATCACAGATTTCAACAAGTATTATTAGGAAAACTCCATGTTCAGTGATTTCAGGAAAGCCCAAAAAACACAATGACATCATGGCCCAGTCCGCCTCCCTGGCTTCAGAACGCCTTCATTCACAGACTACGAGCATTGGGTTGATTTATGCTCGGTGGGCGTGTCAGGAACCTGGATTGGAGAATACACGCAGGAAATATGCCCATAACTACAGGCAGAAAAAAAACGGAGAATAGGACCCATACTGACTAATGGCTGGTTTCCACTGGCGGTATCGGCTCTACTCGGATCAGCTCTACTCTCTTTTTTGCTTGTTTCCGCTAGGAAAAAGTTCCACCTGGCGCTGCTTTTTTTAGTACCTCCTTTGTAGAGGTTCCAAAAAACCAGCCCTGGTCTGAAATTTGTGACGTAATCACAAAGCAGACACTGGTTGGGTCTGAAAGTCATTACGTAGAGTCATCAACTCACGCACAGAGAGGAAGTATTTGGCCACCATTGATTTTTGTTGGTGATTTTGTGAGGATGGCAGAAAAAGTGCAGTCCGTGGAGTTTCACGTGTCAGGTCGGTGCTCAATGAAAACGCTCCGGAGTGTGGAGCCGTGTAAAGCTGATACCACCAATGGAAACGCGCCATGACTGAATTACTGCTTTACTAGCTTAAAAATCCACTCACTGACCAACAATTACTGACTCACTGTGGGAATGAGTCATAAACATCTTTAAATAAATGGTGTTCATAATTAATAATTGATTAATGTACTTTTGATATTCCAATCAGTCCCTTGAGCAGTGACGTGCCGTGACCACTAGGGTAGTGTAGGCTGGGCGTTGCAAATCGAAACCACCAATGACAATTCCATTTGTTTCTGTGGCAAGTGTTAATTCAATTCAATTCAACTTTATTTGTATAGCGCAATTTACAACAAAGTCATCTCAATGCGCAAAATATAAAATTTATAATAAGAAAGAAAAAACCCAACAAGATCCACATGAACCAGTATTTAGCCATCTAACAAAATCATCATCGTAAAACACCATTAAAGAATCATAAAACAATTATTTAATATAACCTCCATTCTCTCCCAACAAGATATATCTCATGACATGGCAGCGCATCCGTTGTTTGTGTTGGAAACACAGAAACACAGAGAAAATGACAACAACAACAACTCGGAACAGCCTCAGTGAGGAGCATCCACAAAGCCAATCCTTCCATTCACTGTAGAAAATATCAACACATTTCTGACCTTCATTTTGCCGAAGGTCTGGTAGCTCAGGTGTTGGTCTCCCATTTTAATTTTTCCTCAAAAGAATCACTGTCGTCCTGCCTGTAGTGTTATCCTGCTTTTAGCTAGAGAACGTAGCAGCGGCCAAGCTGGATCAATTCACTAATGCACTCTGAAGGTACGTATAGCATTTAGCATAGCACGGTTACATCCAAAGGCAGCGTAGAGAGCTGCCTTTGGGGTTTCATCTTGGGGAACTGACTGCGCATGCGTAAACACGTAAAAACACGCTATGGGAACAGAGGCAGAGCAGCAATGTGCTTTTGGGAGAGGGCGTGGCCTCCTCCTGGCTCCTCCTTCTGCCTTACAGCAGAGTGAGACTGTGCAGCGTCTCTGCCGTACCAGGAAATAGTGATGTTTAGTCATTTGGGCTATGAAAAGCACAAAATGCTGACACTTTCAAACTTATAGGTACTGTATAGGAAATGGTAAAAATAAATCATTTATAATTTTATTATAATTAAAACAAATAATCAAAATATAAATTCACCCTTGGGTAGGCACTGCCTACCTTGCCTACCCTGACTGCACGTCACTGCCCTTGAGATGTTTGAAACGTGTTGCCATAATGGTTCTGCACGACAGTGATCCTTTATTCTGAAACCGTGTTTGTTACTCACATGCATGAGCCATTTTCCATCTTGAGAACATTCAGAGACTTGTCTGCACGTTCCAAACATTTGACTGGCTGACATGTTGAGAGTGTGGCCGGGCTTTTAAAGGCAGCAGGAGGGTGACGGCTCTGAAAGCTACACAGGGACAAATCCATTCAGCTAAAGATATTCACTGAGATTTGGAGGACATCTTTAACACGTCTGTTTGACTCCTGAGAGTTTACGTGAATAAAGCTACAAAGCATCATTGTTTTAATACGAACAATGTGAAGTTACATGATCGCAGGAAGCAAAGATTGATTCATTTTGCCATTAACATAAATGACACAAAATGACACAAAATCAAATGACAAAAATCACAGTTATATCTTCATCTGATAAAAAATGATCATCTCCAGCAGCTTTAATGTTCAGTGTTAGTGTTTATAAATGATAACCTCTCCCTGTTCAGACTTAAGGTTCGCTGTAGATCAAACAGAACTTCATTTTTCATGTTCAGACCTCCTTCTTTCTCCTTTTTATGATGTTAACATGTGATGTCATCCCTTCTTCTGTATTGTTTGACCGGCCGAAGCCAATTTGACCCATTTTCTTGGCACCAATCATTAAAATTCATTAAATTTTCATCTGATACGCCTCTAATTTAAGAGACATGTGACAAATCACTGCCTTCACCTTCTCCTCCTCCTCCTGAGACATGTGGAAATCAGCTTTTTTGAAACCGGAGCTCCTCCATAGCAACCAGACAGCCAATGGCCATGCGGCAGTGGTGTGGGTGGCGATGTATAGGCCCTGGTGCATGGTGGTCAGGGGGCGAGGGGAGAACGGGCACAGGGTTATCTCCAGTTAGGGCTGGGCAATACGACCAAAACTCATATCGATACGTTTCTCCAAAATTATATGAATCTCTATTTTTAGCTCAATATTTTCTGAGCAGAAAGACAATTCTGGGTTAAATTTGCTGATGTAAAATGCGACACAGGTACATTTATTAACAATCAGCTGCACAAAATGTTCCACTTTTGGCTTTTTCTCCTCTTAGGGACAGCACGTGTGAGTGAGTTCTGTAGTGTGGCATGTTTAGATGGAGGTCTGTGTTAGGACGCACTCAGAAATCATCCAACTGAGCTTTTCATTCTGTTCTGAGAAGTAACAAAAGCAGCGACTCCTAAAACAAGTATTTTAATACAAAATAATAAAAATAAAAACATATGTCTCAGAAATATGGAAAAAAATATGTAACTTCCTGTGTTTTTGTTATCATTTTGTGTGTTTTTGGAGTCATTTTGCGTTTTGTTTGTATATTTTTCCATTGTTTTTGTGTTTTTGTAGTCGTCACGTGTGTTTTGGGTGTGATATTTTTCAGGTTTTATTGTCCTTTTGTATATTTTCATTGTGCTTTTATGTATTTTTATGAATTTCATTGTCAATTTGTGAATTTTTGCTGTGTTTTTTTGTAATAATTTTGTAACAAAAGCAGCAGTATTTTAATACAAAATAAGCTATAAAATATATATATCAGAAATTTGGAGAAATTGTAAAGGACACTGACTGTACTCTATGAGACATATTCAAAACTCGATATATCTTGAATCTCGATATATTGCCCAGCCCTACCTCTAGTTATGCAGCGAGTGCTCCCAGCTGACCTTGGAATGTCCTTGAAAAGAAGCATTGATGTCGTTTTCTGCCCACACATCTCAACGTTCACTTGTACACAGTGTAGCTTCTCTGCCTTTGTATTTACAGTGTTGGAAACATGGCCACATTATCAACATTCATGTCAGCATTCATAATAACAACCAATCTCAGCATTAACACAGGAAACAACAAAGTGTTTTGTTGACATTGTGTTTTTTTCCCTGTTGTTTTTGTTTGTGTTTTTTTTATGTCATTTGGTTTTTTATCAGTCTTTGTTTCGATTTTATTGTTTGTCATTTTGTGTAATTTTGATGGCATTTTGTTTATAGTTATTTCCTTTTTTCACTTCCTGTGTTTTTATTGTCATTTTGTGCGATTTTATCATTTTTTTTTTTGTCATTTTTGTGTTTTTGTAGTTCATTGTGATTTTTTTTCAGATTTTGTCATCATTTTGTTTGGTTTGGAGTGTATCTTTGTGTATTTTCATTGACAATTTGGAAATTTTTGTTGTCATTTTATGTTTTTCTGTAATAATTATTTTTCATGCCAAATGACATTTTTTACTTTTCTGCATCAATTCATTATGGTTTTTTGTCTCATGTTTTTATTTATTTGCATTTTAGCGCTTTGAGATGACTATTGTTGTAATTTGCGCTTTGTGAATAAAGTTGAACTTTAGAACTTTATTAAAAAAGTGGACAATACAAGACCGGGAAACCTTTTTGCTTCCGATGCTAAATGCAAAAAAAAAAAAAAAAAAAAAAAAAAAATCTATTTTTTTACAGTTTTGTGATATTTCACTCACATTCTGCTGCTTGCTTGTACAGCTATAGTATGTGTTTTGCTCTATTTTATTAATATATTTATAAACTTGGGTACGTAATTTCCTTCAGTAGATGTTCACATGATCAAGAATGACAAACACAAATCTTTAAATGTTAAATTTTCTCAATCCATGAATTAGATTCTTTGTGTGCTTTAATTTTTGGTTATTTTTGTCAATAGACTATTATTTAAATGTTCTGAGTTTGCATGGTTCACACTCTTAATGTTTCAATATCTTTCTTTGCTTAAAAATTCACAGAATGTGATTAATGGCGATTAAATACGGTCAGAAATTCAATTGTTTAATTCTTTCTAGTAAAACAATTAGATCTCTGTGCAGTCGGTCGAGCACTTCCAACTCCTAACGCCACATGATTCATGTGGGAACATTTGTTCCTGAAACTTCAGGGTTTGTTGACTCTCTGCCGCGCCGAGCAGATGCTACGGTATAAATCTGCACAAAAATCAGACGTACAAGGCAAGGCCGCCATGAATAATGCAGCTCGTCTGCTCAGGTCCATCCACAGAGTGCTGAACCTTGATTTCTGATGAACAATTGCACAGAGCTTGTTTAAGGACGCTTCATTCCTCCACTTTTCCACTTTTTGCATATTTCATTAAATGTGGGGGGGGAAAAAATGCTAATTTCTGCACTTTTTTTTCCAAATATGTTGCATCTCCTCAAATCAAGCAATAACTGTAATTTATGCAGTTTTGTGAAAAGCAGTGAAAAGCCAGAAGTTGGTGATGTTTACATGCAGCAGATAACCCTGACTCAACCAGGCAGCAAAGGATGGGATAGATGGAGGGAATTGGACCTGAAACATTCTGTGGCCCCAGGATACGATGTTGAGGATCCACCTCAGCGCTTCAACAGGAAACTATCTGATCAAATCAATTATAGCAACAAAAGTCACACACACACATACACACACACACACACACACACACACACACACACACACACACACACACACACACACACACACACACACACACACACAGACCTTTCTGTCTTTATAGTATAGATAGATCTCACATTTAAATTTTACATTTGCATTTTACGTTGACATTATATTTTTACAAAAAAAGACAACAAATTTCACAAATATTGCAGTCAATCTGGTCAAAAGTAACATTAAAAAATTCACAAATTTTTAAACGCGGTTTGTTGCTAAAAGTTGCAATTTATTTTAGGATGGTCCATATTCTAATGGTTTCTTCCATAGCTGCGGAGCTGCTCCCTGTGACCCATGTTTTAGCGGTGTCTGTTTTTTATCTTCTGCCATCGCTTCCTCACATTTTTGACGAGTCGCTGAAAGACATTTTTCTTTTTGGGACGATGGTCTTCATTGTCCATCAGCGCAGTGTAAAGGAGGTTTATCATCTTGCTGTTTTCCTCCTGTATTTCCATGAAGCCGTCCCAGTCTTTCTGCCACCGGCTCTGTTGGTCCTTTACGGTTTGTTGGACCTGGACCAGAGACTCTTTGAGGACATCAATGTCCTTTTTCTGCTGGTCCAGGAGAGAATAAGTCTCATGTTGGTGACTCAGAAATGTGGTCTTCCACTGGCTCTGCTGGTCCTCCAGCTCTTGGATCCGAAGCTCCCATTGGGTCTGTGGACTCTTTTGGTCTTCTGGTACCTGGAACAGTGAAGAACTGAGCTGTATGAGCTCCTGGGTGGAGGTTCCAGCTTCTCCGGGAAGCTCCACATGGTCTTCAAGGTGTGAGGTGGAGGTTCCAGGTTCTCCAGGAAGGTTCACATGGTCCTCAAAGTGTGAGGTGGAGGTTTCAGGGTTTTTAGGAAGCTCCACATGGTCCTCAAGGTGTGAGATGGAGGTTTCAGGTTCGTTAGGAAGCTCCACATGGTCCTCAAGGTGTGAGATGGAGGTTTCAGGTTCTTTAGGAAGCTCCACATGGTCCTCAAGGTGTGAGATGGAGGTTTCAGGTTCGTTAGGAAGCTCCACATGGTCCTCAAGGTGTGAGATGGAGGTTTCAGGTTCTTTAGGAAGCTCCACATGGTCCTCAAGGTGTGAGATGGAGGTTTCAGGTTCTTTAGGAAGCTCCACATGGTCCTCAAGGTGTGAGATGGAGGTTTCAGGTTCTTTAGGAAGCTCCACATGGTCCTCAAGGTGTGAGATAGAGGTTCCAGCTTCTCCGGGAAGCTCCACATGGTCCTCAAGGTGTGAGATGGAGGTTTCAGGTTCTTTAGGAAGCTCCACATGGTCCTCAAGGTGTGAGATGGAGGTTTCAGGTTCTTTAGGAAGCTCCACATGGTCCTCAAGGTGTGAGATGGAGGTTTCAGGTTCTTTAGGAAGCTCCACATGGTCCTCAAGGTGTGAGATGGAGGTTCCAGCTTCTCCGGGAAGCTCCACATTGTTTTCAAGGTGTGAGGTGGAGGTTCCAGCTTCTCCGGAAAGCTCCACATTGTTCTCAAGGTATGAGTTGGAGGTTCCAGGTTCTCCAGAAAGCTCCACATGGTCCTCAAAGTGTGAGGTGGAGGTTTCAGGTTCTCTGTGAATCCTCACCTGTTCTTCAGGCCTCTTACCATCCACAGACTCAGTGGTGGCATTTTCCAGAGCTAGGAGGTGTGCAGCCCGATTTCTGGCTTGTTTCTGAGCTCTCCGCTCCTCCTTGTTTAGTTTTTTGTTTCCTGGACCAACCCCATTGGATCTTTTAACTTGTCCTCCATGACGACCAGGTAAACATGTTGGATCATGAAGGAACATGCTACTGAAGATTTTAGGCTTCTGAGGGGGAGCCTTGGCTGGATGTTTTGGAGGCACAGCCTCAGATGACTCGTTCTTAGGTCTCTGGTCCCCAGGATGGTAGAGATCTTTGTGTGCGTTCTTCTTATCCATCATAGCAGTTGTTCTGTGATGTTTTGCCAAATGAATCTTGTCTGGTCTGTAGCAACAGCTGTCTGATCAAATTCAAACTGAAGTCGTACTTCAAAGCAACTGATTTTAACTAAAAGAATGTTTACACAGTCACCATAGCAACACTTTCCAGAATCCATTTCTGTTGCCCTGGTGACAATCAACACAACGTTCTAAATGATGATTTGCTGCTGCTTTGTTAACAAATAATAAAATAATGAAATTAAAGAAATCTAAACAGGGCTAAGACCCCCCCCCCCCCCCCCCCCCCACACACACACACACACACACACACACACCAATAAATAAATAAATAAATAAAAACTCAGGTGAATTAAAATCCAATGATTAGAAGTTGATTTAAAGCAGAATTTGAAAGTCTTCAGTGGGGGGGCCTGTTAGACGTTGGAGGTTAGCTTACTTTACAGCAGGGTTTCTCAAATGGGGGTACGTGTACCCCTAGGGTTATGCAATGGCACTACAGGGGGGACTTGAGTGAGAGAGTGGAAAAATAACAAATAAAGTGTCAGTCTTTGTCCCCCCCAGGCATGAGATGACTGGAAATAATAAAAACTATAGAAATAAATCTATTCAGGAGCCACTAAATCTATTTTTCAACCTATGTGGGGTCGTCTGAAATTTCTGAAATATTTAATTAGTTTTTTGTAATTATTAATATTATTATTATTAAAACAACACAAATTTAAACAACTGTATTTCTAAACTTTCACTTTGTGAATATAGTTAAAAACTAAAATGCAGTAAAAATAAATACATATCTGATTTCAAACATGATTGAAAACGATCAAAATAGGGTCACGATCCAAAAAAGTTTGTTAACCACTGCATTAAATACTGTTTCTTTCCACTTATTTACTAAGTGAAATTCTTTAAAATGTGTGTTATTACTCGTTCATTTCATCATTATGTTATATTGTTGTTTTTAAATAGTTTTCTATGCAAAATGTTGTAGCTGAACAAAGGGGGTACTAGGATTCAGAAATAAGAGAAAGGGGGTCCATGAGCTAAAAAAGTGTGAGAACCACTGTTCTCCAGCAGTGGTTCTCATTTTGTATGTTTTTTTAGTGTAGTTTTTTGCATTTCTGTTGTCTTTTGGGGTTTTCACACACACACACACACACACACACGCACACACACTCACACACACACGCACACACACACACACGCACACACACACACACACACAGACACACACACCTGTGTAACTCCCGTAGAAACACACACACACACAGACACACACACACACACACGCACACGCACCTGTGTAACTCCTGTAGAAACACACACACACACACACACACACACACACACACACACACACACACGCATTTGTGTAACTCCTGTAGAAACACACACACACGCAATTGTGTGTATTTTTCTGTTGTTTTGTTGTTTTCACGTAATTTATTTATTTTGTATTTCATGTTTTGTTTTTTTGTTTTTTTTTTAGTTTTGATGACATTTTGTTTTTGTAATTTTCCCTATATTTGTTATTTAGTTTTTCTCTCAGAATTCCTGCCATTTCTGTGTTTTTGTAGTCGTCTTGTGTGATTTTTTTTGTTTCATTTTGTGCCACATTGAAATCAAATAGAATCATAACTAATCTGAGCATTAATACAGGAAAGAAAAAAGGGTTTTTGTGTATTTTTTCTGTTGATTTTGCATAATTTTTTATTTATTTTTTAAAATCATTTTATGTTTTGATTTTATTTTTGACATTCTGTGTAATTTTGATGGCATTTTGTTTTTATTGTTGTTTTGATGACGTGGGTTTGTATCTTTTGTGCATTTGTCTGGTGACACATTTCTGAAGCCTCATTGAAATGTGTTTGAAATCCGAGCTGACGAGGAACCAATGCATTAGTTTAACCCTGCAGGTGTGTTACTAATCTGCCCATTACCTCCTTTTTCTCCTCTTTGGGCCAACGATAAACCACAGGATTATCGTGTCATGGATTCATGCATAAAAGTAAAGTAAGGGCTTTGAGTACAGTGTAGAAATCCTCTGTGGAGGCTTAAGAATAATAATTATTGGAGAAGTTAGATTAGAAGTGTTGGAAATGTGGATCATATGAAGGTTTGTAGATGTTCCATTTTTGATTTCTAATGCAAATAAACTTAGTTTCACTTCAGTACACTCACACATTGATTGATTTTTTTTTTTTTAGACTTTTCCATTACGCTCAACATTTACCTACAGCTCAACCTGACTTTTCCTCTGCAGTCTGTGTGTGACAGTTTGAGTGCACGTGGCTGCACTGACGGATCGATGCTCGTGGTTATTCTTGTTCCTGCAGCATCAGTAGCTGCCACTCAGTTTCACACTGAGTACACGTTAACCATGTCATAATCCAGCTAGATTTCCATCCGCACCTCCATTTGTTCTCTGCTTTTTACGCTTTATCCTGCAACATCCAAAAAGACTGTAACTATTCATAAACAATGACTTTCCGAAGTATCTCTAAAGCAGAAGAAAGTCTACCAGAAACTAAACTTCATTCTCATTAAAAAGTGGAAATGTATATAAATATGTAAAAAAATGTGTTTAATGTATTTCCAATAAACAAAATATGAGCATCTTTTCATCAGAAAACACATTAAAAAGACTTTTTTTTAGAACAATGTTATACCTTGGGGCAAAAACTATGGAGAGTTGCTAATTTGGTCAGGATATGACGCGCTTTCGTTGGTCGGCATGGCCTGTCGCTTTAAAGAAATGGTGCATTGTGGGAGGTAGAGGCGTAACAGGTCCGTTTACGTACAGGTCTGGGAAATTTGTATATTTTTGCATTATTTTTGTGTTTTTGTAGTCGTCTCGTGTGTTTTAAGTGTGATTTTTTTTTTTTTTTCAGATTTTGTTGTCATTTTGTGTGGTTTTCCGTTGTCCATTTGTGTATTTTCATTGTCAATTTGGGAATTTTTGCTGTTCTTTTGTGAGTGTTTTTGTAATGATTTTGTAACAAAAGCAGCGACTTCTAAAACAAGTATTTGAATACAAAATAAGCTTTAATATATGTATTTCAGAAATATGGAAAAATTGTAAAGGACACTGTTTGACTTTATTCTATGAATAACATTAAATACTTGTATGATGTGATTTGTAGTGTGTGATTGTAAATCAAAACAAAAAAAAGCTATATGTCGATATAGGAAATATTGTCATTTTCTACATCGCCAAATTAGTAAAGTGGATTTATCTTGAATCTTGGTATATTGCCCAGTCCTAGCTCCAGTTATGCTGCGAGGTCTGAGAGCTCTCAGCTGACCTTGGGATGTCCTTGAAAAGAACTATTCATGTGTAACCTCTCCTTTAGTGATAAAAGTGCACCATCCAGGTTGTATGTTAGGAGAGGATTAAATATCACCTTTCTCGGCAACTACCTGATGGACAGAGCTGTTGTTTCCAGAAGAAACGAGCCATGGCTGAGTAGTTAGGTGTTGAAAGTGCAAAAATATGGCTAGCAACCGTGATGAAAGCTGCGCGAAAAGGATAAAATCATTATTTTTTTGTGTCGTTTTCACAAATTCCTTAAAACTGGTGCGGCCTGATTCTCTGACTGCCTTCCCTCACTATTTAAAGATGTTTGCTGCCACTTTTTTGCTTTATACAGAAGAGGATTAGGGCCAATTTTTTTGGATAAATCAAGAATAAAGTCGATGTGAAGATTAAAGCTGAAATTTTGAGAATAAAGTTGTAATATGATACTGAGAAAAAATGGCCCAAGGCCACTTCCGTAGATTTGACTTTAATAGCAAACCTTTGACTTTTATCACAGTATTGTATTTTCAATTATACTTCAACTTTATTCTTGATTTGCCCAGAATAATTTTCTCCATCAAAATTGGCCCCAATCCACTTTTGTAGCTCTGCACTTTTCCAGGTTTTAGAATTTTTGTTTAAAAATTTACATGACTTTGTTTGCTGCCTCATAATCTGCAATGATGTCATCCATTACATCTCATCCTTCCTAGGGCTGGACGATATGGACCAAAAACTTGTATCTCTATCTTTCTCAATATTTTTAATTCTAATAAAGTCTTACCAGCAAATAAATTCTGGGTTAAATTTGCTGATGAAAAATGTCACACAGGTTTATGTATTAACAAACAGCTGCACAATATGTGCCACTTTTGGTTTTTTCTCCTATGAAGGACAGCACGTATGAGTGAGTTCTGTAGTGTGGCTTGTTTAGGTGATGGTCTGGGTTAGGACACACTCAGTGATTCATCTAACTCTGCTTTTTATGCTGTTCTGAGAAGTAGAGAAAGCAACGACTCCTAAAATGAGTATTTTAATACAAAATAAGCTATATAGAAATAATATCAATATAGATTATATTGTAATTTGCCAAACTAGAAAACTCGATATATCTTGATTCTCGATATATTGCCCAGCTCTAATTCTCCTATCTTCACGTACCTCTGCAAACCCCTACAAATAAACAGAATAGAAATCATTGAGTTTGACATTTAAAGTGCAAGATTAATTTGCCAGTAGATCTCAGAGTCAGTGTTGCCAACTTAAAGCTGCAGTATGTAGAAAGGTTAGACACTCCCCCTTTCCCTCCTGAACTAAACTTACAGGTCTTCGTGTGCACGCTTGCGTGAATGCGCACACAGTGGAACTCTTTGCGACTGTTTTCTCTATAGAGACGAGTAACAAATGTAGGGACTTTATTTGTGTTTTGGAGAGTTTTCTGATTTTTTAGAGACATGAAAGCACGTATGACTCAGAGCCACAGCCGTTCCTCCGCCTCCTGATCCCAGCTGCAGAGCAGACAGATAGACACTCCACATTCACACTTGGATAACATTTCTCTCAGCTTTACAAGCGATTTATCCCATCTGTTTTCTCTCTCTCCGACTCGGTATGTGGGGCAGACTGCGCACAAACTGAACGCGGATCGCTCGCAGTCCGCCGCACAAACTGAGTCAGAGGAACCTTTGTGGAGTATTTTCCTCGTGAACATGTTTTAGCCTTTAAACTGTGGCTTTTCAACCTCACTCTTCCTTTTTCCTCTTGCTTTGCCGTGTAACCGCTGTGCCAAAAGCCGCATCAGAGACTTCTGCTGGAAAATCTGCCATTGCACTTTCCCTATTCTCAGATTGTGAACGTACATAGACTTTTGACGAGGAGCTCAATCACCCAATAGTAACATCCAAAACAGCTCATGAGATCACTCCGTTGGTAGAAAGATCTCTGATTTGCTGAAGTCCAGCTCCTGTATTTCTAAAGCTCATTTACAGCCAGGAGAAGGAGAAGAGATTCACTGTCCACTCAGAACACTTTGTATTACAATATGCTCAAAGATGATTATAGATTTTTGACCAAATGACACCCAAAAAACTTACATACTGCAGCTTTAAGTTTTTTCTAAAAAAGCGACACGCGGCAAATTTAATTATTTATTTCCATGACCCAAAATAACCCTTTTTTACTTTAACGAACCACCAGCAGAGCCGTAAATCTGTGTATACGCTTTGAACAGCTGTACAGTCTTCATACTTAAGTCTGGGAAGGTGAGCAGAGTGTGAGAAGAATCCAGGAGTTCTACTTCTACTTCCTTGTAAACACACAAACAAGCACGTTTACTACTCTCCGGCTGGCAGCCTGACAGCAGCATCTGCAAAGTTTGAGGATGATGACACTCTGCTGTCAACTGTCTCTGGAGCAGATGGTTTATCAATTCCAGGAAACGCGGGAGACACGGAGAGCCGGGCAAAAAAACCAAAACAAGCTCAGAGCCTTTAAAGTGCATGGCGTCGGCCTTTGGATCCCCATCGTCAGTGAGAGGAAGATTAATTTTAAGAATAGAGGGAATCAATGTGCAGTGAGGTCATGTTTTATTCTCTTTCAGACGGATTGGAGAAAATCAAGCCATATTTCATAACATAAGGAAGCTCATCAGTGAAGTGTGGGTGAGGTTCACGACGGGTGATGCACTGACTTCTTATTAACAATCAGATTTACAAATATACAAACACATCAGAGCAACTTATTCAGAGCTTGATTAAAAACACACACTCTTAACTTTACTCATAATTTAAGATCCTTCTGCACAAAAATATGGAAATAACACATGGTGTAGCTATTTATTTTAGACCAGTGTTTCTCAATTTGGGGTACGCGATGGTGCTACAGGGGGTACTTGAGAGAGAGAGAGAGGAAAATTAACAAATTAAAGCATTAAAAATATGGAGTTTAATAATGTTGATTTATAGTTAAAAATGACAATCACGCTAACAAAACACAAAACAACAACAAAAATACATAAAACAGCAACAACAAAAAAGAATACATGAAAAGAGATAAAAAGACAGAAAAACACAATAAATACATGAAAAAAACAGCGAAAATGAAGCTGTCCTACAAATCTCGATTACAACACGCTAAGTTAAGCGAGTTGATTTCAGCCTGGTTACGTGCATGATCTTGTGACAGACGTGAAGATTACAGCGTCAGACCAATCACAATCACAGGGAAATTGGAGAGCAACTTATGTCAAAATTGGGGAATAATTCTTTCAAAATATGAAGAATTAAAATCCTTAATTCAGACTAAAAACAACACTGTTGCAGCAAGTAATTAATGCAGGAAAAATGAGTGTTAATGCTTAAATAGTGAGACTATAAACAGACATTGATCACTTTCACCTTGTTCATACAGATTAGCCTAAATCATAAGGTGGAATATATTTAAATTTTGTATCATCTTACAGAACTGAGGCTCTTTACATCACCTCAGAATACATGAATTAATGATTTAATTACTTAATTTTATGGGTCTGAAAGCGCACGCAGGCTTTATCAGTCCATCAGATATAAATCTCTGTTTCCTATAGGATGTCATCGGTAAATGAAAGAATAATTATTCTCTCTCCTGTCAGATAACATCCACACAGAGACAAGTTGTTTTCTAAGAAAGCTGATAGGTCAGGAGGCGGGACTTATGTACTCAATTCAGATCTTATCCAGAACAAAAGCTGGTCCAGACCAGGTTAGTCGTTCAGCCTAAGTTACCATGGTGATTTAGCTCCGTAAAACGTTAGCCAGCTTCGTAAGACAGCACACAGAGATTAAATCCCGGAAGGTAGCGCGATAGGAGGAAATCCAGCTTTGTAGTACAGTATAGGCCTGAAAAGACAACAAAAATGACAGAAAAACACACAAACAACAACAAAGATGCACAAAACAACAAACACACACAAACCCTTTGTTTTTTCCAACTCTAATTGGTCATTATTCAAAATGCTGATATGAATGTTGATCACATTTTTGTGGCTCTGGCTCATAAACCTCCCTCACTTAATGTCAAAATGTAAACTGTACGAGTTCATCTAATGATCTTTCACAATAAAAGAGGAAGAACTGTTTACGGTGGTGAAACACGATGAGCAGGTCAAAGTTTTACTGGTGTTTTGCTTGAAATGGTGTCAGACCATTTTTTTTTTCCATCCGTGAGATGAACTCTACAGTAATCTGTAGCTTGTGGTGATGCAGATTTTCTTTGTTAATTAGTTTCTCCACAACCTGCACAAAGGGCAAAAAACCTCCATAAAATAATCTTCTCTATTCCCGTCTCTGGTGTTGGAGCTTTGTGGGAGTTTGTGAAAGCTCTCAGTTTATCGCTCAAGTGCTAACAAGCCTGGCTAAAGTCATTCCTAAAGGTCAGTCATCCACCGAGAGGTGTGGACCTCCTGAATAATTCATCTCCTCTGTTATCCTTTGGAAATTAAAAGCAAGGAAATCAATTACACATGCATGACGCCGCCGTCCGCACTTAACGCCTCAGTTTCTCAGGCAACATTTATTTTCTAATTATGGATAATCAACAAGTATAATGGATTTTACAAGGTGGAGAAGTGCGGCGTCGAGCAGTCGTGCAGTCGACGTCTCCGAGATGATTTATTTCCAGCTAACTGCGATACAGTTTATTACAGTGTCAACAGCGTTGGTAGCAAGGTCAGCTCTGCTGTTAACGCACCTCAGACTCTGCTCTCCTGTGGGGTTTTGAGTCTTTTGGGGATATGAAAGTAAGTCTTTAAGGTTTGAAAGAGCTGACCGCTGCAAGGACACGACCCGATGTTCCACTGGACTGACATGTTTTCTATTTTACAGCTTTTGCTCCTTTCTATGGAAGCCTGTTTAAAAGGTTTAAAAGTTCGCTTTTATCTCCACTGCAAAACTGTCTCTTATTGACATTTGTGGAACGGTTACGCGCAATGCACTGTGGGATGTGGAGTCCCATGGGCGAGACATAGAAGTGTTTTAAATTCATTCCTACTCTGATTTATTGTGTTTGCCCCCAAAAACTCTACCAAAGTGACTTCCAATAGGCAAAGTTTGAGATTGTTTCCAGGGGGGCCAAAAGAAAAAATCAAATTAGATATATAAATCGTCTCGAGATCCGCGCCAACCACAATGTGTGTAACATGCAAAAATGTTTAATAACATAATTGATAATGTTGACTACAAAAATTTTCATCAATGTGTCATTTAATGTTGTAAATTCATGATAAAATACATTTTTGCTGCAGTACCATACATGAACTGCTGGGTGTGGTGTCGCTTCATCATTTACATTGTGAAGAAGAAGTCCACAACAGAGAAGAACCAACCTAAAGTCTCAAAAGTTTGGGACTATTTCACTGAAAAGTTACACTACACACCTGAGGTAAAACGACCATCTGTGTCATGAAACTAACTAATATGTTTGAATCAAAGCTGCAGAAAACTGTTGTTTATTTATATATATTAAGAATTGTATTTTTTCTGAAAGAATTTGGAAAAACTGTAATGGAAACTGTTGGCCCCGCAAACACCACATATATGGCGTGCCGACACATTTCTGGTGTTTTCTTAGACCGGAAGTTGCAGCAAAAGCATTGGCGGATGTTTATTTTGGGGTGTACACGGAAATGAAACCCCTGTCGGTTGATATCATGGGGAATACCGAGACAAACTGGAACAAAAATAGAGTCAACCAATCACTGTTCCTATCACTCAATTCCAATCTTTTACATCTTTTCTCAAGCAAACGATCTTTGATTTATTGATCTATGATTCCTACACTGTCTTTACATGATTAAAAATGATCGTCTCTAGCAGCTTTAACTGAAAAACTAACCAAACGTTTGGTTAATAGATTAATTAGCCACTGCAGCATTGAGTATTTGTGACAGCCTCTAACCTTAGTGGATAATTCCACGCTAACAACATATTAAAATAAATTACTCTGATTATTTCACAGACATGTATCCAGCATGCAACCGAAATACACTTTAATTAAAGTTATTATTAAAGAAACCCTTTCGGCATCATTAACAACACTAATTACACTACAAACATAACAGCCCCGTTTCTGTGGTTCATGATTATTATGATCAGAGTTGTTAAATGAGCATTGAAATGCATTCTCAGACTGTATTTCATAACTGGCCCCTGAATGTTTCACCGTATTGCGTTTTCAGCATTTCTAATGCATCCACTCAGTCCACCTGTGTCCTAAACCTCTTATCTCTCTCCTTCAAATGTCTTGTTGACAGGATTTGATGGACTAAAGCTCTGCGGTCCTTAAAGCAGAGGAACTTCTGCGTGTGAGGCTTCCCTCTGCTCACCTCGCCGTCTGCCTGTTGGGGGGGGGAGTTATCAGACGCTGGCAGTTTTTAATTCTGCAGAGATAATGGGATTACGCTGTACAATCTACGTTAAGGCCGGAGTGAATATTGCATTCTACTGTGTTTGTATCACCGGAGTGTTCCCGGATCGTTTTCTACAGTCCACCGCTTTTGGGAATCATTTATTCTGCAGCTCGTGGAGCATGAGTCTGATTTGTACCTACAGTAAACCGCTTCCAGGCTTTGTTTGTGTCTCAGCTTTAAAAGCCATTGTAAGCTTTAATTTATTGAAATTAGATTTTTTTTTTTCTTTCTTTTGGTTTTGTGTAGATGGATAAAAGAAATGAAGGACAGCTTGTCTTCTAGAAATGTCATTTGCTGATTAACTGTAAGTTTTTTGGAGCTTAATCCATAACAAACAGTGTTGCCAGATACAGTTCATGTTCACACATTAAAATCTGCAAAAAAAGTGTCAGCAGTGCCAAGCTTATTTTGTGGTACTGGCAACCAGTTTGGCAAGGGTAAAACTATCAGCACGTTGGTACGGGAAGATTCAAGAGGTAGCTCGCGGTACCAGATCCTGATTCTGATCCTGGACAAGCGCCCACTTTTTCACAAACACAGACTCAGACTCAGAAGGCTGAATGATTGAAGCTTTTTTTCCAAAATAAATCAATAAAATAAAATATCAAGCTAGGCAAAACACAGCAACAAGTACCATATTTGTTGAAGCAACAGAAATGTTCTTGCTATTTCCTCAGAACTTCAAACACTTCTGTTAAAAGATGCCAGTAACTTTTATTCTTTTTTATGCCTTTGAAGCAGGAAGTCACTTTTTAAACAGTAACTTTATAATGGCTTTAAGGCAGACATGGGAAACTGGTGAGGCCCTCGACTTTGTGCTGCCCCATAAGCAAATGCACAGAAAATCCTGGACAAGCCCCCGCTTTTTCACAGACACTGATTCAGAAAGTGCAAGACTAATGACACAGACTGAATGATTGTTGATCTTTCTTTACAAAAGTAAAACAAGATCTTTTTATTAAACTAAACCAAAAAACAGCAACAAGTACCATATTTGTTGTAGCAACACAAATGTCCGCGCTATTGCCTCAGAAAAATTTTATTTCTGCTAGAAGTCCTCCCCATGAGGGAATTCAGTTTAAAACCTGCCTTTTCCCCTCACCCATCCTTCTGTTGTTATCCCATTTTTTCATCTAAATATGGGGCGCCGCCCTTGTGACGAACCACAGTTCTCCCACTCTTGTCCTCCCATGTCATAAGTGTTACATGTGATTGTCTTTTCATGTTTTCTTGAACGGGATGAAACTGAAATGAAATCTCAATGCTCTGTTGCTCTGTAACGTGCAATGACAAATAAAGCTATTCATTCAAATAATAACAGTCCATTTTATTCTTATTCATGCTTTTGAAGCAGAAAGTCCCTTTTTAAACAGTAACTTTATAATGGCTTTAAGGCAGACATGGGAAACAATCCAACTTTGTTGCTTCCCCATATGCAAACGCTCAGAAAATCCTGGACAAGCCTCCACACAGTAACTTTATATGGGAAACTGGCGGCTCAGGCACTCAATCCAATTTTGTGCTGCCCCATAAAAGCAAATGTACAAAATCTCCAAAAACAAACGTAATGACCAGGAGATTCACAAAAACGGCAACAAATTCACAAAACAGCAAAATTGCACAAAATGACTGCAAAAAAAACATAGACATTTAAAGAGAAATACACAAAACGGACACCAAAAGTACAGAAAAATACTAAAAAAAAACACACAAGATGATTATAAATAACTGACTCCAAATTAACAATGACACAAAAAACACACAAAACAAGAAAAAAATACAGAGAACAAAATAAAGACCACACAAAACAGCATTAATAAATAATGATATTGTGGTCTTCGCTGTAAAATTGGATAATTAAATTCTGATTTTATTAATTTGGTTATCAAATAAAATTACAATGATCTTTCTTCCTATAACTCAGCGATCTCAACACAGATTAAATACATCTCTGTTCTTCTCGCGTCTTAAATCCTCCCTAATATAGTCTACCCCTGGCACTGCTGTCAATCCCTCTGAGTAATGAACGTACAAACATTTACGCTGAGCTTGTTTCCTTGTACATCTTCTTGGAAATGCAAATCTATGATTTGAAGACTGACTTTCTAGGCGTTGTGTTGAATCTTTAACAGGGAAATCTCAGGTATATATTTCATGGTGTGGGGACAGTTTACGCAGGTAGAGAAAACACCATCAAACATCCGCTACAGAATGATTTGGCCTGCCTGATGATATGAGGCCGGCTGCCACCCGCGCTGTTTATCCTGATGCATAATTCATGTGAAATTCATGACCCATAATGCATCCTCTGCCCATTAATAAGACAATGCTCATTATTTTTTATCTGCTTATCACGCAGACTCACAACCAAACTAAAGTCCATACGTCACTGGATCCTGTCGAGGGACAGGAATTTAAATCAAGGCTACATCCTGCTGAGCACAGCGGTCAATGCAGCCTGTTGGTGACCACACACACACACACACACACACACACACACACAGATTTCCTCCAAAAGCTCAGATTCAGATCAATGGTGGATGCTAAGAGGAGTTGCATCCAAGACAAATGCTGTTACTACTGAACGGCTTCATGCACCAATAAATAATGGGGCGTTATCAACTTCCCGGCTCATGTTACATCTTCTGAAACCTTAAAAGACAGCTTTAAAATCCTGATTACAGTTTTCTGCATTGGGGGGTGAAACACAGCGAGGTGCAGGTGGGACTGTAAGTTTTTTTTTTTATTTATCTTCAGCTTAGCGCACTCAGGCAGTGAGTATGATAAGCAGGAATGTTTCCAACCCGGTGGTGCACATTGAAAGCTGCTCCTCACACACACACACACAGCTGAACACACGTCGTCAGGTGATGGTCTAACTGCTCCAGCTTTAAACGCCTCCCAGGGCTCTGACAGGACATTTTTAGGAAGTCCTTTGGGAATCCCAGGCTTTACTTTGGACACTCTGAATGAGGTTTTGATAGAACCACAAAAATGTTAATTACACAACTTTGTTTCCCACATGTTACAATGACGTCTGTCCTGATGGTAGAACTGTGACACACAGCAGGTATTAATTGAAACTTCCTGCAAGTGATTAGATGATTTTTTGTGTGTGTCCTTGTTCATATTAAACTTTAAATATGACTTCTATCAGTTAGAGTATGAACTTTTTATCGGTCTTCCATCGTGGCTGCTTTTCCCCCACTACTCCTGAGATGCAGAATTGAGACGTTTATCGCATTTCAATGATGTAAACATTGAATAAATGCTAGATGGCTGTTCTGACAGCAGTCACATTGCAAAATATCAGATATGTATCAGATTCAGGAGCACATACGAAAGTGGCCTGTGTTGGATTTGAAAAAATGGAATTTGTGCTGTTTGAACTGTCTTTGAAAAACGTCACATTTAAGTCTCATAATAAGGAATTAGATTTGGGACGTTTTTTCCTGCAGTCTGAACGTAGCCTGAGTTGTTGCACCTTTTGAGGGTTTTCTTGTGTATTTTGTTCGTTTTCCCATTGTTTTCAGTTGGCAAAGTTGGTTGGCTTTTAGGATAGGAAGTCAAAAAAGTTCTAAGTGAAATGACTGAGGGGTCTATGCGTTACACGCTTCTCTCTTACGCATATTCTCCGATCCAGGCTGCTGACACGCCCACCGCGTGTAAGGAGCCAAAAAGCGCGTTGTCAGTGAATGAAGGCAGGCTGAAGCTAAGGAGGCAGTGATGTCATTTTTTTTTGGGCTGTCTACGAATCACGAAACATGGAGTTTTTACAATGCTTGTAAATGTCATTGAAATCCGTGAAAATTATAAAGTGCACAGCTTTTTTGACTTACGCGCATGGGAGAATAGAGCCCTGAATGAAATCTTTATTTCAAGCAGTAAAGTAGAGATGAATACAACACACGACATGATAAACAAACCAGAATAAAAAGTGAATCACTGCCTTCTTTGTCTGGTGAAGAAACTCAAGAAGTCATGGTACGAATGAAGTAAAAACACATCTGAACTTCCAACATCGTGATCTAACCTTGTTTCATAAAATTTGCATGATATTGGGAGGTATTTCAAATACATTGTGGCGAAACCACAAAAAAGCATGATGTGCCTTTGAACCATCCTTGCTTTCTTTTTTGTCGAATTTACAGTATCATTAAGATATTCCACTTCAGTCTTATCTCTGAATTCTTCTACGGGACTCCCAATCCCACAATGCAATGCTGTAAACTTTGCTAACGTTAAAGTCACATGACCCAATTCGTCAACTCACCAATGTTTGTGATTTCAACCTTCGACTTTTGTTTGTGAGTAAATTCTCCCTAAATTTTGGGGAAAAAGTTCCTTTGATTGATCGATACTTGAGGCCTCCACTTTGCCTTGATCTGTGTTATAGAAAGAATTCATCAGGGATCGTCGCTGGCAGCTTTAAGTTTAAGCCCTGGTTTTTATTCAGGGTTTTCTTTTGGTTTCTGTTCCACTGATGAGTTTATTTCAATGCTAATCTGTTGTATTTATATTTCCCTGTCTCTGTCTACAGGTTAATGTTCGTTTAATCACTGCCCGCTCTTTTGTGAGTGTGTTTATGAATGAAAAACATAACAGGATTCCCTCTTGTCTCCACACAGGTGTGCCTAAATTCCTGATTGCGCTCTCTCACTTCCTAAAGGAGTGTTTGGAAAGACTTAATCATAAATATGGAATATAAATGTACCTTGATTTAATTAGGGTGACCATACGTCAGGTTTTACCCCGACATGTCCTCTTTTCACGTGTTGTCTGGACCATCCAGTCGAATTTTACAAACTCATCAAAATGTCCCGGTTTTTCCAGGGACCTTGAATGCAACTAAGGGAACACGTTAATTTAAATGATCGTAAACTCTGCTAATTTTTGCTCTATTGGATAAATTCCAAGCTAAGGAGTTGCTCTTTACAGCCATTTTAATGTCATTATACATTATAATTTTACTCACGTGACGGAATCATCAAAGATGCCACTTTCTTATGACAAAATTGCCAGATAAGAACAAAAGAGGAGCGAGACCAAAGTCCAAGATGGAATGAAAGCGACCAAATACTGGTGGATTTAATTAAAAAATATCAGCAGGAAGATCCTCCTGGATGATAAAACCTCCATGGAGGATCAGAGAGGGGTTTGAAAACAAAGGAGCCACTGGGAGAAACGCAGCTATAGGAAGTTAAGGTAAAGTTTCCATCCTCTGGTCTAGATCTCATCACCTCCCATCTCCATGACAACAGACAGAATAAAGCTCAGAGTCAGCATGGGACCATGTGATTAAAACTTTCAGTTTTGTTAATGATTATTTAATGTTGTGTTTTTCCTTTATTTAATTTCTACGTGGAGATGTTTCTCATTGTTTCAATAATTGAGAGATGTTATAAAGATATACATTTTTCAAAGACAGATTGTAATAATGCATAATAAAGTCTTTTTTTTATAAAGAGAGAAATTAATTTTTAAACCTTTTGGACAGCAACAATTTATTTATCTACTATTTTGTTTTTTGCCATTACAAGATTGATTAAAAAAAAAGTTGAGTATGCTGAGGTGGGCCCGTGTCACACTAATTTAATGCTTTCGATGTCAACGTCTATGAAAGTTAAGATTAGGGGGTAAAATGAAATCAGATGGTGTGTTGTAAGTTGACCCTTCACTAACCTTTGAAAGTGTGTGTTCAGCCTCTCATGGTGAGTGTGTAGTAACATATGTGGAGGATGAACCCACGCTGAGGTGACGGACAGCTGCTGAGCCCGAGGCGTGTCACAGGGAGGGGTTGGATTTTATTTTTCTAAATGGTAAAGCTCACAGAGAGGTTTGATCATAAACAGGATGTCCTCCTCAAGGTGGAGTCCTGCTCTGGTTAACATTCTGTGTGTGTGTGTGTGTGTGTGTGTGTGTGTGTGTGTGTGTGTGTGTGTGTGTGTGTGTGTGTGTGTGTGTGTGTGTGTGTGTGTGTGTGTGTGTGTGTGTGTGTGTGTGTGTGTGTGTGTGTGTGTTAGCATCCTGATGTAAATGTGAAGTGATGGGAGGGCAGGCCAATGTTAATTGAAAGTCAGACTGTGTTTACAGGTCCAGGTTTGAGGAAAGAAGAAGAAGCTGCGCTTGGTTTTAAAACTGCAATAACAACAGAGGTCAATACAAGTGATTGATCTGATCAAAGAACAACATCATCAACATTCATGTCAACACTTAGAACAACTACAGGGGGTGGACTGGGACAAAAATTCCACCCTAGCATTTTCTGTCCAGACAAGCCCACTACATTATCAGCGACACCGTGGATGCTCAACATGTGGCTCTTTGTCTTAATTAGGGCCCGAGTACAACGGTGCGTCGGACCCCATTGTAATGTACCTCTTTTGTAATGCACCCTGTTTTTTTTATTATTATTATTATTATTATTATTATTATTATTATTATTATTATTATTATTATTATTATTATTATTGTATTTATGGCAAAATTATCACATTTTTGAGGGCCTAAACACATTAAAAAAAACTGCATTTTTGATGCATATTTAAGACTGACTGGGGAAACTTTTGAACCCCTTTTTATTTTATTTCCTTTGTCCAATTTTTGCCCCTTTTCAGAAACATCTGACACTTTTTTCAGACTTTAGCTCCATTTGCCAATAAATGTCTCTTTTTTCCTACTTTGTTTTTTTGTCCATTTTCCTTTTTGACACTTTTTTTCAATTTTTTGTCCTTGAAATTTTTTTGGCCAATTTCCATCCAAATAAGCTACCTTTTGCTCAATAAATATCACTTGTTTCCTTTTATCCTTAGATTTTGTCTCTTTTTGTTTCACATTTTTGCCCTTTTTCACTATTGTTCAAAAAACGTAATAGAGAATAGAAAAATCGAAACAGATTGAAAAATATGACCAAAACAGAATATAAAGATATCTACAGAGCACCTGAAGAGATTAATTTGAACTTTTCTGTACTTCTAAACACAATATACAACAAAATGCATTTAAGGGCTAAAAAAAGTGGATTTAACAGGATTTGTTCACTTTAAACTAATGTCGTTTTATACGTGCATCTACTCTCCTCACTCTCAAATATTCTAACTCTCTCTTTCTCCCTCTAAACTTTATAAACTATATCTGAGCTATCAAACACAATCCAGATTACCCAAATATATCACCTCAGTGAAAACTCTGAACTATCTGCAGCTCACTATCAAACACTCACATTATGAGTGGAGGCTGAGAGCTTATGATGCTGTCAAACCACCCGACACGCTGAACCGCTTCTCAAAGCAGTCACATGGTACAGCCGGCCAGCAGCAAGGCTTTGTTTGTCATAATTTTGGCTCCTCCCCCAAATGAAGAATTTTTGTCTGTATGAAAGTTTTGTGGCTCTTGGGAATGACTATGAATCACAAAAATGTATGAATAATATCTTTCTCTACAAAAATAATCACATGTATGTAATAACTGGTCTCCTAAAACGTCTCATGCCACATGTGCTCTCTACATTTCATAACGGGTAAGTGAACAGTTAAGATCTGAAATGAGGATTTTAGGGGGATCTCGCTGGCAATATATTGTATTAATATCCGTTGTAAAGTACACTGTGATTAATGGCATGTAAGGATTTTACCCCATGATATTTCATCAAATGAGTTTCAAATGTGTTTTTGACTGCGTTTGAAGAATCCATGGCGTACTGGTGATCAGAATAACTTTTGAACACTGTTGTATACTCACTGGGTTCATTTATGAGGTAATTGTAAAGATCTGGGGGGGTGAAGTGTTGGTTGGGACTTTGGGCACTCAGATATCCCGAGCACTGTTAACGTGACCTTATGTCGTCCCCTGGCCTTTTCTACCAGAATAGTATGCCATTTTATAAGAATACAGAGATACTGTATAAATCACTCCAGTATTTAAATAAAGCTGGTTTTGTCATTGGACATACAGGACGAGGACAAGTCATTTCAGCCCGACTTCCTGAATTGCGCTTTTGCATTGGGGTACCCAGACAAGCACAGGGAGACCATTCAAACTCCACAAAGAAAGCTCCAACCTGGGAGTCGAGCCCAGTACCTTCTTACCGTGAGGCAGAAGTGGCTGAATATACATGAGGAGTTATTAGGCGCTTTGTATGAATAGCTCCATTAAGTTGTGAATAATGCATCAACAGCAGCAAACTGTTTCCTTTTGTCTTATTTAGATTTTTAAACGTGTTTTCTTTCTTCCTCTGAGCTTTAATGACACATTGGTTCACCAATACTTGTAAAAAGTCTCTGTGGTTCAGCTCAGGATTACATTACCTTGTAGTTAAAGTTTCCAGCCGTGTCACTGCCAAGAATTCTGTGTGGCTCTGAATGTTGAGAGAGAAACTCGGTCCCCGGTCGGTGAGAATTTCAGGTTTTATGACAACATCTGACACAAGCAGCCATCGAAGCATCCGTCAAACGTTTCGACCCTCACTCCTTCGGGGCCACTTCTCTCTTTTGTAGCATTTTAACAGCAAAGTGGATACGACTCGTCCCCGCTGATTGGGGAAAATATTTTTATTTTTTCTCGTGCATGCGGCTCAGTGATTGGAGCTCTGAACCCTGGTGAGGACGATTAAGTCTGGAGCAGAGAAGAAGAGGCTGCCAACTGTGGATGAGAGAGCACATGTGGAACACCATGATAAAGCCGCTCCCCTTTTTTTACCTTTCAGCTTCCATTTGCCAGATTATCCACCAGGTCAGAGACAGCAGCCCATCACTTTCAGTCTCCGATATATTAGAGCTTCTGAGAAATCTATGTTTTTGTATCATTCTTTTGAAATGCAAAAAAAAAACCTCACTAGTCTTTTACTATGGTCTACTGCTGGTGGTCATTCATATACATTAAAGGTCTCATATCATGCTATTTTTTTTACTCATCTCCATTTGTTCTAAGAACCACAAAAACATAGTATTTGAGGTTTATTTTCCCAAACTTGCCTGTTTTCCAGAGTTTTAGCCTCTGAAAAGACACTTTCTGAGCAACTCTACACAAACAGGCTGATTTGTGGCCTATTTATGCATATTCATGAGTGGGCGTGTCTATACACGGGACACTGACTTCCTCCTCCCCACACGGTGACGTAGGGCCAGAGGACGGCCCACCCTCCTCCCACCCACTCCGTAGCTGAGCTCATGCTGCTTCATAAACACGAGACAGAGTGTGGGGGCGGGGCATTCACCGGTACATACATAGACTGTAGAAAATACACACGTAGCACTGCACGAAGGACGCTGACATGCTCACCTTCGTGGGCGTGTCTGTTTACATGTCAATCACGGCAGAGAGCTTCATGGAGGCGTGGCTTCTCCAGCTCAGTGCCGTGTCAAATTAGTCATCAAAGTGCTCTGACCCCAGAGCCAATGGGAAGCCAATGTTTTGTTGTCTTTTTGTTTTCAATTTTATGTTTGGTATTTCTCTTATCATCTTGTGTGTTTATATAGGTCGTTCTGTAAATTTTTCTGTCCTGTTAATTTTTGTTTTGTGCATTTCTTTTGGTTAATTTGAGTGTTATTCTTGTAATTTTGTGCGGTCATTTTGAATATTTTTGTGTTTTTTTTTGGTCTTTTTCTTTGTTTATTTTCATTTTGTTTTCTCACCCACAAAATGTACAAAATGTCTTTTAAAACACCTTCCAGATCAGCTCAGATTCCCAAACCCGGAGTCACCTCAGGCATCAGAACCATATCAAACATAAACATCGTCCATGTATTGTCACTCAATCAATACAGATCTCATGTCACTTAAAGGACTTGTGATTTAAGAGCGTTACTGTAAAAATGTCTTACGTTGGAGTCCTGCGTTTATAGATCTATACCTCAGAGCTGATGTTGTTGGGTTGGTTGATACGGATGATAAATGCCCTCCTTCCATTAATGACAAGATCCAGAAACACTTGACACATAATCTGACACTCGTCCTGAACCGATGTTGTGTCTGAAAGACAGAGCACAGCGTGAATCCTGCTAGACGTACGCGCCTCACAAATCCTGACACTCTATAAATCTGTGAGATTGCTTTTATCAAAGCGTGCGTAAGGATGGTACAAAGCGTTCCTGACTGCTGACAGCTTGCTTTGGGAATGATTCAAGGCCGCAGGGACTCTTTGGGAAAAGACACGACGCCGCAGTTGTTTAAACCATAAGATGGGAATTCATCATCAGCGTGTAGAGCGGATTTATTTACACTGCGAGGAGATTATTTCAGCTTTGTGGTGACAGTTTTATTGGGAGTGCCCGGCAGAAAATAAAGCACAAACATGCTGATGCGTGTTCAACAGGTTCTCTCACCTGAGGAGGGAAAAAAGGTGAAGGACGCGCCGCATATCGTGATTCACGGTCTGCCCTCGCTTCATCTGTGTTCGTATGAGTTTGAGATTTTTGCCAGGAGGACCAAATGAAAAAATAGACTTAAATATATAAATTGTCTCGAGATTTTTGCCAACCACGTGTGTGAAGTATACAATAATGCAAAAATGATTAGTAACATAATTGATAATGTTGACTACAAAAAATTTCATTGATGTGTCATTTAATGTTGTAAATTTATGATAAAATCAGGCCGGCGGCCGCTTTCTGCTTCATTTTTCTGCTGCAGTTCCATACATGACCTGCTGGGTGCAGTGTCGCTTCACCTATTACATTGTGAAGAAGAAATGCACAACAGAAGAAGAACCAACCTAAAGTATCTCAAAAGTTTGGGACTATTTCACTGTAAACTTATACTACACACCTGAGGTAGAACTAACATCTGTGGCATGAAATTAAAATCTCAATAACATTTCAACATGGCCTTGAAAGGAAGACGATGGTCACATGACTCGAGCGCCAAAAAATAAGTATTTTGTACTGTCAGTGTTTATGGCATTTAATTGTATTTTTTTAATTAATTTGGGAAAACTGTGACCACTGGCGGGGGAGGGTAATGCTCCCCCTGCCCCCAGCAAACACCGCGTATGGACGATGTTCCAACTCCGCTGCCATCAGCATCAGCATGCTGTTCCTGCAGCTACTTTAGATTCTCAGTGAGTGCGACGGCCACCCAGGCTCCATGTGCAGTCAGCTGCAGCCGCCTCTCACTCACACTGGGCTGCTCATTAGTAGAAAAAGTCTGCTGATCACGCCCAGAGAGGCTCAACCAACCAACCAATTCAACTGTTTAATAACTTCAAGATCAAACACTGTAATGGCATGTTTGAAAAACATATGGGATCAAATTAGGGTCATAAATATTTTGTGAGCTTTAGGGTTGCTGGTCAGATGTGGACACAGAATTTATCTGGTCAAAGGGTTTTGGGGAACGGACTGGTCTGGGATTCAAAGGCAAACAAGCTTTCAGGGTGTGTGTCTCAGTGGATCTGCTGCTGTTCAGTGCTCTCAGGGTTATGTACAGTATGTTGTTGATAGTGGTAGTCATAACATAGGGGAGCCTCTTTAGGCAGAGACCTTGGTGAATGCTATCTGTGTACGATGGTATCTGGTCTGACCAGGAGCTAATCCTGTTATTACATATCAGTGTGCGTTAAAAATGTAAAAATCTATGTTGAAACAATATTTGTATTTGTAAAAGACATTTTGTCTGCAAAAAAGCTTTCGTATGTGTGTGTGAGAAGTTTTCTTCAAAGTACAAAACCGAATACAGTGGCTGGTCCAAACACATTAGTCTATCAGCACTCAGCTTACAAAAAGCCCCCTCCCTCTAATAAGCCTTAGTCCCCCCTAAGCCCCCACCGTGGGGCCATTTTGACCAAGGCCCACCCAGGTGCTGTTCATCCAATAACAAGCCCAAGGAAAGCTTTGAGTGAAAGGTTTTCAGCCAATCAGTGGCTTACAGTTCACATGTGGACCCCAAAGCTCCGCCCACAGGCTGCAACCTCACCAGGACCTCCATCTTCACTGTTATGTCCAACTTCCTCTAACAACAGTTCGTGCAGAGCCACATGTTGGTGGTAAAACTGTGTTTAAAGCATTTTGATGCCAAACAATTCAGGAAAAAATATACAATATTCACTACGTTCACAAATTATTTCCTGCTGTTGTAGAACACAGTGATGCAGGCGGTATTTATTTTAACTTGAGCCCCGTGTCATGTATTTATAGCCTTATGTGAATCACTTTGAATGTCTTGTTGCTGAACAAAATGTTGCCTTGCTTTGTTGGGTCAATAAAAAAATGTCATTCAGAATAAATATAACTTTAATCACACAAACATTATTGTATTTATTGTCATTTCTCAGAATTTAACTGTGAAACGCAGAGTTCACACGTGTTGTTCTTTGGCGTGTAAAAGCTGTACTTCCTCACGTTACTGTAATAGTTGCTTTTACATTCCTACACCCAACCATTACTGAGTAAATAATTATTTTTTCTTTCAAAATGATCAACAGACATTGTGAAACTACAAAAAAAAAGTAATGAAATGAACAGACAACAATCAAATGCATCACATCACAGCCGACTAATCAGATTAACAAAAACAGTATTGAATAGAGTTTATTTTCTTCATAAATGTATCTATTGTTAGTCTAATCATTTTATTTATTATTAAATTAATTGATATTTTATTGAATAAAATAATTGTACATTTTGACAATCCTTTTGTTTCTATACAGATGCCTTTGTGGAAAATGAATGTAGTTCCAATTGGACAAGATTTAGTCTTTTCCTTTATAAGTTTACTGTAGCTTTATGACCAAAAATAAACCGATGCACTTCCTAGACCCATTCAGAGGCCCCGCCCCTCCCAGGGATGATGGGAAAGCTCAAATCCAATCCTGTGTGTTGTCTTTGAATTGTTTCTGTTGTTTCCTGAAACCAACTTTCCTAAAGGACACAATGTAAAATGAATTAACTTTTTCTGACCTTCTATTTAGGCCCCTCTCCCCTCCCTTTGTTTCAGTGAAAACATTCACAGTGATTTATGAAATGACCTTAAACCAATGAAATTATCATGGTTTGTGTCCACCATCCACTGTCACTGTGGTTTAATGGTGTAATGGGTTCTTTTCTGTAACTATTATCTCCTCCATCCAACTAGCATATTTCAGGCTAATGTATCGGCGTAAGGGGCCACATGCGGCCCTCCATCTAATTTTGTGTGGCCCCCCAAAAGTAAATGCGCACAGTAACTCCAAAAACACTCAAAATGACAGAAAAATAAACAAAAAGAGAAGAAAGATGTATATATGTCCACAAAACACCAGAAAAATACTAAAAATGACAAGAAAAATACACAAAATTACAAAAATATGCAGAATGACAGAAAATGACTGAAATTTCAGCAAAATACATAAAATGACAATACACATGATCACAGCAAGAAGTCATAAATGACTTAAAAACATTGGGAAATGACTGCAAAATACATTAAATGACAGAAAAATGTGCAAAAGGATGGAAAAAAAATGCACAAAACGACTCAAATGCATGAAATGACAGAAGTACACAACAAAAAACAAGAAAAGAGTTACAGATGAGCTCAAACACTCAACTACAGTAACATCAGTACAAGGACAGCATAAATGCACACAGTTACTGTAAAAAGCAGAAGTGGAAAAAATACAAAAACACTACTCGTACTAAGTCTGATGCGTATGTAGTGTGTTCACATTAGATAGTATGGACAGACTGAGTACGTGAGAAATACCCAGTTTATCGGGACATTTTTTAAGTATGCATGGTGAGCACACTAATCATACTCAACCGCCCCATGATGCATTGCGACCGGTGTCACGGTCTGAGCTTACCTCAATACTGAGATTACAACTCTAACCCTAACATAATCCATTAAACAAATAAAACACGTGTCCGTTCACTTTGAAAACAAATTTTTTTTTTCATTTTTCAGTAGTAGCATATACAATCTCAGTACGATGCGCACTCAGTACATGACACCAAAATGTCAAATCGTCCTAGGACCAGCTTCAAGCTAAAAATCAAACATCCTCTTTTCAAAACAAAAGCATCACTTCACGTCTTCCTCTCGTTTTTTACCTCTTTTGTAAATAGGGCTCTTGTTTTGAAGTCAGTAGCACAATTGATGATCTCTGAAAATCTCTGAAATATCGGAATTATATATGTTTCCACTAGTTTTATGGATCAAATGAGCACATGTTGATATTCTTTCAAAGGTTCCAAATGCATCTTGGGAAACTTGGAAGTGTACTTCAGTGGGAACGCTCATCATCCTAATCATATTTATAGTATAATGGTTCTAAACTGGTCTCACCCTGGGACCCATATTTTGCCACGGTCATGAAATCACGACCCACTTTTTTTTAGAATTCGACTTCCCAAATTTTGTGTGTGTGTGTGTGTGTGTGTGTGTGTGTGTGTGTGTGTGTGTGTGTGTGTGTGTGTGTGTGTGTGTGTGTGTGTGTGTGTGTGTGTGACGACATGTGTAAAAGTCCAATAACAAAAGGCAAAATGAACTGGTTCTTCAGGGGTTTATGACAAAAAGGGCATAAAACATGAAATATATAAACAATTTTTCAAAAAACCTTAGATTTATGGTTCGGTCTGACGTGGGAACAAAAAATTTGACATAAAGGGTAAGGGTACCGTTGTGATACCTATGGTCAAAGACTATAGGTTTTTTCAATAAATGCTCATAGCTCTAAAATGAACAATGCCTCAAAATCAAGTTTCCTATCAATTATTGACCAAACTCAATTCTGTAAAAACGTCATACCAAATGTTTCATTGTGCATCTTATTTTTGAAAAAAATGCACCTTTTGTTTTTGTCATTGAAACAAAAATTAGTTTTTATGACATAAAGGGCATAAAAACATTTTTTTTTAAAAAATAAAGAAATATAACAAAAACTTTGCATTTATGGTTTGGTCTGGAGTTGTTGAAAAGATCTGATGAGAAAAAAGTGGGGGAAACATCTTTATGTGATATTTTGAAGACACTTTTATGAAGGGTGCCCCATAGGGTTAATGTTTTTACTGCTGATTTTAATGTTCTTATTGATTATTGTTTTTTAAACTGTTTAGTGTTTTCTGTTGCACTTTTTAATCAAGTGTAAAATGCACTATACAGATACATTTGACTAATAGCCTTAATACTTGGTTGAGTTTGGTTAAATTTTTTATATATCTATAATGGGAAAAACGGTAGGAAACCCTTATTTTCACAAACAAATTCAAATGAATGTTGCCCAATGTTTGTGTTGATATTACTGCTCTACTTGATATGATTCAATGTTGAAACCAGAAAGCTCAAAACTTAAGCTTCAACAATGCAGTGGTTCTCAAACCTTTTTAGCTTTTTGTTAATTGTGAATCCAAGTACCCCCCCTTTGTCCGACTACAACATTTTGCTCAGAATACGATGTGAAAACGACTATAGAACGTAATGATGGAATGAATTAGTGATAACACTTTATACAACACAGCGAAATAAAAAGCAGAAGGAGAGTCTGCTGAAAAAAGAAACCTTTCATTTTTAAGGCTTTATTTATCAATTTTTTTACATTTTCTCTCCCTCTCAAGTACCCCCTGTAATAATACATTCTATTTAAAAACCAGTTTATCTAAATCACAGAGACAGAGCAGGGGTGGTCAGGTGGGAAATGCTGTTGGGAATAAGTGGGTTCTGAGTCCACTTCTAAATTGTGAGAATGAGTCCATGTTCCTGAGATCCAGAGGTTGTGAGTTCCAGAGCGTCTGAAAGCACTGCTCCCCATTAGGTAAGGCGGGCTGGGGGAGTGGACAGATGAATGGATGAAGAGGATCTGAGGGTGGACGTGGATGAGATCAGTCAGGTGTAGAGCCATCGCTTTTCCCAAGGGTTACACGTACCCCTATATGGGAAACACTGCTACAATGAACTGGGTGTTGGGTCGATTTCCTGCTGATCAGCAGAGTTTTCCCCGTCTTCACTGCTCATTGAACCATGGCTACTGTTCACTTGGAGCTAATTTGGGTTTCATTTTAGACTGATGTAATGAAAATTTAACTTTTCGAAGGGTTTTGATCTTCTCCCGGTCCGCCATTGTGTCATACCTGGAAGTCTTCAGCCGTGCATTCTCCCTCTTTTCCTTTATATATTTTTGATCCAAATCCCGAGTGGTCCCCTCCAAGAAATCAATCTGTTCTTTCTGACGTTGGATGGTGTTGTTTCTCGTAGTGAGGTCACTTTGCAAGTTGTGGATTTTTTGGAACTGGATCTCTTTTACATTTTTGAAGTGTTGAAGCTTCGTATTCAGGTCGTTTTTCTGACTTGTCAATTGTTCAAATTTTTTTCTCAAAAACAAATACTTTTTCTTGGCTTCCGAAATTTCTTTTTCTTTCTGGTACTTGATGTTGAGATTTTCAGTATTGACTTTGTCTTTTTGCCTTTTCAGCAAATTATGCTGGTGTATAAGTTTCTGCTGCTCCATATTGCAAGTACTTAGCTTAGATTCAAGTATTATCTTTTCATCTTGTAGTTTCTGTACATTGTTCTTCGTCTGTGCGAGTTCGTTTTGACAATCGTACAGGCTCTTCTCGCTTTTTTGAAGTCTTTTGCTATATTGCATTGCCTTACTTCTAAAGGCTTCATTTTCTGCTCCCAAAGCTGTCATTTCTTTTTCTAGACTGATAATTTCGATTGTCTTGTCTAAGCGATACTCACAAAATTGCTTCTCCTCTATTTTTAACCGTGATAGTGATGTCTTGCCAGTTTTGGCCTCTTTCTTCAAGTACGTGCGTTCAGTTTTCATAGCCTGTACCTCAAGCTCTAAGTTCTTTATTTTTTCATTTTGAACAGCATTTTGTTCCTCCATTGTTTTCCTACGGATGCATTCGTTCTTTAATTTCAGTTCCAGCTCTCTTATTGTGGATTTCATCTGCGTGGTTATTGCTGCTCTACTTTCTACTTCGCGTTTTTCACCATCCATACTGTTGGAATCCTCGTTGTCCGAGAGATGGTTCTTTTCATGGAAGCTGTGCATTTTATCTTGGACTTCATAGTTGTCTTCCTTGCCGAGGTCCATTTTCTGCTCCCGGGTAGTGGCATCACCTTTCTTCTTTTTTGACCATGAAATATCATCATTCGTTATTTTGGATATAATTTTTTCGCATTTTCTAGTCTGGGCTTCACTCCTTCTTAAGTCAAGTTTCAGTTTGTCGAAGTCAGCTTTCCATTTGGTGTTAGCCGTAATGAGCCGTTGCTCCGAGTCTTTGCTTCGGTTCAGCAACAAAGTAATCCGGTCTAACTCAGCTACTTTAGCATTAACGAAACGTCCGGTACAAGACATCTTTCAGTGTCTTTCTGTCTTTATTCCTCTTTGTTTTGTTTACTGGCTGCTGGCAATTAGCGTTATAGCTGCGGCACTGATTAAAGTGTAATATCCGTCTTACCGGATGCGTGATGTCATCAAAGCCTGGTGTGATGTCACTGTGTTCCGCTGCAGCAACGCCTGGTGTGATGTCACTGTGTTCCGCTGCTGTATGAGTATATCGGTATGGTGCACTTTAACTGGGTTTTTCAAAATAAATGTGCGAAATAATGGTAATGACATTAACTCATTCAGTGCCAGCCGTTTTTGAACATTTTGACTGATTTTAAAGACCCACAGAATATTTTCTACGATGACTATCTGAAATCTGACACCAGATTCTGAAAGATTGAAGCCTCTACTGTCATGAAAAAACACCATTTGATTCTGGCTCGTTTCGTTCTTTTGTAATCAGCTGTTGAATAGAGCAAGTTTTACACAAATCTTCAGTTTCAGAGCAAAAAGCTGAGAAAACAGCCTTTTTGTAAAAAAAAAAACCCTGTCAGTGACTTTAAAGCTATTTCTTTTTGCTTTAGTGACAACTCTAACATCCGAACATTGTTTCCTTATACAAAACATTAAAAAAAAACACTGAGACCGGGATTTTGATGGCAAAATTATTATTTTTTATCTATCTGGGTCAGAGTTGAATGGATTTCTTACTGTATTTTGGCATTCCTCCAACTTTCCCTCCCGTCAGTCTGCACACAGACGTAACTTCCTCTTCCTCCCGACACGCAGCAATGACCCGTTTAGCCCGGTTAGTTGATGATTTTATCTCACGATCACAACATTATTAATAATCCACTCAGGTCCACACATGTTCTGTGTTAGTATGTGGAGCTGTGAGCTGCTGGATACGTCACAATATCACTCTGTAGTGCCATAATCTCACTCGTTCCTGTTTCTCCTCCCCAGCTAATGGTAGCATCAGTGGCTAATCTCTCATCTAAAGGTGCACTGCTGCCATCTTCAGGGCACAGTTGGTCACTACAACACCCCACAGCTTAGATAATGATGAGGGACCTCCGCCAGGGTGTTTTCTAGTAATCCCCGTGAGCGTTTGGATTTGAAATGACGAGTTATCTCGTCAGTGGCACCGAGTGAGTTAATGATTGCCTATGATGAACGTGCCGTGCAGCTGAGAACAAAACAAAAGAGTGGCTGCTAAAAGGAACATGGATCAACAAAGAAAGCTTGAGAGGCTTGTTTCGACCAAAAGAGGAAATAAACGAGGCATATGATGAAAACTGTTCAAAGGACTATAAAACCAGTAACTCACCAGCAGTGGTGGTAAGTAACAAAGCCAATAACTGTACAAATATTAGGTACTTTTACATCACAATTCTTCATATATGTATTTTAATTTATTTTATTTTTTGCCTGAAGGAAATGGTGTATTTTGCCTTATATTCTCTTCAGAGTGTTCAAGATTACTTTATTTGTGTTAAAATAAAAAAAAAAAATATCTGGGGGAGAATCCCCCCACACCCCCATATGATAGATTTTTTTTTTTGTCACTTTTTTCACACCTTTGGTTTGCATGTCTGAAATACACAGAGCATATAGACATGACGTAAAGTGGACGCATACAAAATAGTTGACAGTTTGATTATTATTAAATAGATAAATAAATGCACTTTCTCAGTTAAATGTAGATCGATTTGAATCACGATTTGTTGTTGTCGATTCAATTCAAGGATGATATTAATTAATTCAGAACGATTTCATCCCAAACAATTCAGTGACGTGATATTGATTTAGTAACTTTTTAGCCAAAATAATTATTCAACCACTGTGACTGAAATGAATACTGGACAGTTCAGGTGAGGTTTCATAGATTCCTGATGTTTCTTGTTAGGGAATCGTCTATAAATTAATTATGGACTAGTAAACAACATTTAATGACAAATATATTCACATTTTATTTGAATAAAGTCCAACCAACACTTCAGTTTAAATTAGAAGGATGTTAACTTTTCTGCTCTCAATTTCAATATTCAATACCTTTTTCAATATAAATACATATTAGCTTTACCTGACTCTTCTGCTGAAATTTTTCAACATACAAAATATACAATATTAATATCAGAAACTAAGTGCAACTGAGATCTGTTCAGGTTAAATGAGCAGTGGTTAAACCTACTAATTTTCCTTTTAACATGATGGTGAAGCCTGAGCTAATGCTAACAAGCTAACGCGACATGTGCTGCTGCAGTGAAAGCAGTCAGAAGGACCTGGTGGTTGACACCGTGAGTGAATCCTTTAGAACAAAGGTTGGCAATTTTTAATCACAGAGGGGCCACAAAAATGTGTTTATTTGATCAGAGGGCAACATGATCGACAGTAATGTTAGCATTTAGAAATATAAGCAATCTGAGCATTAACACAGGAAAGAATAGTGTTTATAGTAATTTAAACTTTTGTGTATTTTTCCTGTAAAATGTTTGTTTTTTGGAGTCATATTGTGTATTTGTCTTGCTATTTAGCATTTGTTTTGGAGAAATTTTTGTGTATTTCTGCTGTCGTGTTTCTGCAATTTTGTATATTTTTTTGAGTAACCCTGTGTATTACTGTTGATGTTTTGTTCATTTTTGTAATAGTTTTGTGTTTTTGAGTATTTTGTGTTTTTATCTTGTCTGTTATTGTATTTTTTTTAATGTATTCTTGCTCTTGTTTTGTGTATTTTTCCGTCATTTTGTACATTTACTTTGTGGGCCGCATAAGATAAGACAGAGGGCCACATGTGACCCCTCGGGCCGCCAGTTGCTATGTCTATTTCGAATATCTCCGTCTGTGCTAAAGCCAAAGTGTTTCCACACACTGGACCCTAAAGGTGGATTATTGATTGTTTTTTTTGCTAGATAGTTGGCCGTAACGTTTTTAATATTAAAAGCGCTTTTAAAACATCCATATTAAGTCTGCTGTGCTTAAATCTAATGCGTTATTATTTCCTTGTACTGATACACTTGATTTTTAGAACGATTAATGTCATCCTGAAGGCCAACTTGTCGAGCACAGATCGATGTAGTTGATCCATCAATCAAATGGAATAATCATTACACCCTTAATTTTGACTTATTCACCTGTTGTTCTTCACCGTCGGTCTTAAATGATGAATTTGTCTCCTCTTGGTGGTCAGGTTACGGCCTCCACTGCCACAGAGCCATCATCACTTTTTCAGTGAGTGTTAGATGTTTCAAGTGATTTGTGTGTTCCCTTAAATTTTTCATGATTTTAGAAGTTAAAGTCAGATCTGTATGACCTTCAGAAAGGGTGGATCCCATAAGACACCATTCTGTCATTGGTCCTCACGGTGTGATAAAAACGTGTGTGTGTGTGTGTGTGTGTGTGTGTGTGTGTGTGTGGCCCTTTAACTGCAAATGAATGCGCTGGTCGCTCGACCAGTGTGCGGAGTGAGGGAGCGTGCGTGACTGAAGCAGATCAATTATGAGCTGTATGCCGTTTTTGAGTGATTGGCAAAATAAATGTTGCATCTGTTGAATTAAACCATGTCATACTCAACGACTGCTGTGAAGCGAGGGCGTTAACCCTGAAGCTGAGGAGGCAGACCACACTGGAACTATGTGAAACCAGCATTAGCATTAGCATTAGCATTAGTGGAGCAAACGCATACTGTATTTCCTGACTGAGGCATGGCAAAACCTGCTGTTGCTTATAGTCTGTATTCACAGGTGCACAGCGGAGGTGGGGCACACACACACACACACACACACACACGTGTTTCTGTGTCCACCACCGCCCTGAAACGAACAGGAGTCTCCGGTATGGAAGTGAAAGCGAGCGCATCGCTCCGCTCTTGGACTCTCCCTTTTAACATGCTCGGGCTGAATAAACAAAACAAATGCACACACACACACACACACACACATAGAAACACACACACACACAGGCGCTAATAGCAGACGCTGCCTCCGCTTTCAGTCCAGTGCTCAGTCGCTTCGCTCCATCCGAGAGACATTTTTGCCATTCACTCAGGTTTTCACCTTCGTGCACAAATGCGTGTGAAATAAATCTGTGTCATGTGACGCAAACAACTCTTTGTTGTACATGAGATGGTAAAACAACGCAATGGGAGAATCTACAGAAAGTTTCGTCACGACAATGGCGTCATTGAAAAATATCGTTTGATCCGATAAAGCCTATCCAATCGGTGTAAAACCTAGTGTTTTGATACAGAACAAATATATACATATTGATATAGGCGATATTTTAATTTTCTATATCGCCAAGATAGAAAACTTGATATCTCTTAAATCTCTATATATATCACTCAGCTCTAGTAAACGGTGTATACTAGGGATGCACCGAAATGAAAATTTGTGGTCAAAGCAGATGAAAATATAAATGTTTGGTCGAATATCGAATGCGGTTAAGTTTTTCACTATTTTTTTTAATAGTGCATAAATAGCCTAGAATACATTTTTAGACATGTTTTTTAAAGAAAGTAAATGTTTATTGAATATTATGACATTTTTTTAAATATTTCAGTAGCCTTTGCTTTTCAAAAAAAGTACAACAGTCACTGCTTGGAGCCACGGACACATCAGCTGTTAGCACTCCGTGCTAATGCTACACCAGTCTGTGCAGCGAGACCCAGTGCAGTGTGAGGAGGAAACAATGGGGATGTTTACGGATTTGTGTCTCACAGCGCTAACAACGCACTCGGTTGTAGAATTGGACGGTTTCCAACTTTTACGCGGTGACGGAGAGCGGAAAGGAGAGAGTCTGGTTGTGTTTGTGTGTGGAAAGGAGGAGCTGCTGGTTCTGCAGCAACACGCACGCACTTTTCTGACTCAAAATCGCTGCACGTTGTTTGATTGCGTCACACACTGCTATTCGGTTTTGCTTTTAACTCACTAAACCAAAGGCCGAATGTGGCTTTTTTTGCACTATTCGGCCACCGAATATTTGGTGCATCCCTAGTGTATACTCATTGAGTTTGTAGTGCATAGAATGGAGTGTGCTATTTCAAATCACTACCAGACTTCCAACCAGTCCGTTTATAACTAAATCAAAATATCATATGTGAACATATTGGTGGAATTCATGGGTCATAGGGTCAGGGTCACCTCAATGACATTTTTCATAAATTTGTCATATTGTAAACGCCTGCTGGGATATCTGGGACGTTGAAATCAGAGGAAGTTTCAGCCGCAGAAAGGAGGCCAAACACACACTGGTAGTTTTATTCATAATTAATCACAGAAACGTATCGTCTGACAAGGACGAGTGACTTTGGAATGCGGACACACTGGCACAACTTCCCATGTCGGCGGAGTCTCTTCACACGATGTCAAAGATTATCCAGCCGAGGCACATTAAAGCCAACAAAGTGCTCAGCGGCTCCCATTAGCTGAGGAATCTTCTCTGAATCCCTGACCCTCTGGGAGGCCTGTCTGCACCAGGAGCAGCTCTCCTCATTAAGTGAAGGAGTCAAGAGTGGACACAAACTTACAGAGAAAATAAAGCATTTTGCTGCAAAGGCGCATTTTTTTTTTTCCTTCTTTTTTTTTTTATGAAACCCGAGGGTGGAAGAAGAGAAAACGCAGCGAGGTTTGTCTGATCGTCCACCGACCTCATCACATGACAGCAGAGGACCGTGGGGAAATGCTGAGACGGCCACTTCAACCCCCGCACTTGATTAACTTCAATTGAGGACTCATTAACATTCCTGCTCGATCATCACATGCACGGTTGTTGATGGAAATCACTAGTGACAAGTCTATAATTACAGGACACTTCTGGATCGGTGTGGATGACCGGCTTCTTCTTCTTCTTCTTCTTCTCTGGGAATGAGACTCCAACTCTGGGAGATAAAGGACAAACGTGACATTTGTGGACCTGGTCCTGATCCAGATCATTGCTTTGTCAACCTGAGGAAGGTCGTCCAAGCAGGACAACGTGATCAGTGCAGATCATCTCAGTCAATCTGCTGCTGCCAGAGGTAAAAGTAACGGATTACAAGTAATCAAGTTACTGTAATTGAGTTGCTTTTATGGATTCTTTTATACTATTTTGAGTATATTTATAAACCGGCAATTTTACTTTTACTTAAGTACGTTTTAATAGAAGAAAAGTAATTAATTACATTTCTACATCCAACCAGTATTTTATTGTATATTATTTATTTTTGTTTCAGAATAAAAAAAAACTTTATTAATCCCCGAGGGGTAATTAGAACGCCATAGACCAGCATAATAACATACAACACTATTAATATTAATTATACACAGCAGAAAAAAGGCAAGACTACACAAATAAAATGTGCAAAAAGGTACAAATGAAAGATGTAAATAAATACATCTAATAAAAATAACTTAAAGTATATATACATATGTGAACAGATTCTTATTTATTTTTTTAGGTCCATGGCAGGCCAGCTGCCAGATAAAAAGTTTATTTTCCTGCAAAGTTTTATGATCCGTCGTCTGATAAAAGATGTTTTTATTATTTATTATTTTAGAAATTCATTACATTTTTTATCGATTGTTTATTCCAAGTTCAATGTACATTACATATACACATGACTCTTTTCGAATTAACATACTTTCATATATACATGAACTCGAAAAGGAGTGGGAGGAATAATTATTATGTAATTGTCATAATTCATATCAGTGGTTGCTTCCTTTCACAAAACAGTTAACATAACAGATAAACATGAATGTCCACGTTTGTTTTTGTAGTCAATGGTTCTAAAATGACCAACAGACTGTGAAACTACAAAGAAATAAATGACCAGACAACAATCAAATGCACCAAAACAGTTATTTTCTTACTTTTAAAGTTCATAAACGTAGTTACACTTAGAGCCTGGGATTTTTTAATTTTTTTTATTTTGAATTAAATTCATTGGCGTTACTTTGTTTTTTCATAAAAGAATTGTACATTTTAACAAACCCTTCATTTTATACAGATGGCTTTGTGGAAAATGAATTAATGTTAAGTCGAGATTTCGTTTATTAGATTTTTCAAGAATTTTTTTTTATCACCTGACATGTTTCAATTGTCAAAAAGGAGAAAAAATTAATTGTGCAAAATTTGGTCTTTTCCTTTTTACAGTTTCTACATGAGATGTTTACTGTATGCAAGGTAACCGTGGCAACGATTTACCAAAAATAAACAGGGGGAGTAACTTTTACTTTGAGTACTATTTAATTGAGCTACTTTTAACTTGTACTTGAGTATTTTATGTAGGATTTACTTGTACTTGAGTACATTTTCTATCAAGTAACAGTACTTTGTTCTACTTAAGTAGGTTATATCTGTATTCTTTACACCTCTGGTTGTTGCCTCTATCTTTGCCCTTGTTGTGGGTCCCCCCCCCCCCCCCCACACACACACACACACACAAACACACACACTGCTGTCGTCCCACTCTCACAATCAGCAGGATTTAGCTCTCTAGTCCACAGACGAGGGGAACACGAGGCGACATCTATTTATTTCCCCCTTCAGCCTGTGGCAGATTGAGAGATCGATACGCAAGGTTAGCGCTACCGTATGTAAGCTAGCCTCCGTCTACTGAGGAGGGGGTTATGACATGATCCCAGGGTCACATGATCATCATTCATGTCAGCGTTCAGAAAAATAAGCATTAATAGAGGGTTTTGAAGTCGCCATTTTGGCGATACGCAGCAGCAAAACAAAGCGCACGCACACGAGCAAACACACGAATTTTTGAGAGAAAATGGTGAATTATTGCCGTGTTTTTGGCTGTACCAATCAGCCAGACACATGAAAAACATTTGGAGTTTTATACACTGCCAAATGTTACAACAAATCAGGGAGAACCATGTCAAAAATGATCAGAGGAAAGGAGGCGCTAGTGGTTAGCGAAGCTAAACCAGGATCTACGAAGCAAACATCTGGACAACATCCAAAATAGTTCGGCCCTTTTCTTGTCAGATTGGTGAAATGTTGATAGCAGCGGCTTTTAACTAATTTTCTAGTGTGATGATAATAATATAATTCATATCAAGCTACTGCATGTAGCATTATTGACTTACATTTAATAGCCTGCTACAGTAGCAACACAGATGCTAAAATATGCTGTTTTTCTCATTGTATACCAGGAACTTTTACCGTTATTGCATTGCTTACTTTAGCCTTCACAACACATCTGTCACTGATGACTTGATCCACACATCATCTGGTTATAGACCTCCAAACTTTTATAGGATTTAAGTTATTTTACGCTGTGTATGGTCTTGGAGAGAAAACCAGGTAGTGACGATATCAGGATACGTAACAGACCAAAGACTCTCCGGGTCATCATTGATCCAAGGTGAAGGAGCCGACTCGTATGGATCTGCACCACCAATATTGTGCCCTTTCCTGCAGATGAAGTCCCTCCCTGTACGCCTTTGCATTTATAATGCATTTTGAGGAGCTTTTCTGTGGTTTATACATCGTCATAATTAAGCATTTTCTCATGATTTACTTGTGTGCATGTGGTTTGTTTTGCTGCTGCTTATCGGCAAAATGGCGACTTCTGGTTTGATGACGCACCGTGAAAACAATCTATATAACAAAGAACAAATGAAGGTTTTTAATCATGTTCTGTGGTCTTTTTGTGTGTTTTCAAAGTCATTTTGTACATTTTTCTTTTCTTTTGTGTGCTTTTTGAAGTTGTTTTATGTACATTTTTGTTGTTGTTTTGGATAATGTTCTAGTCATTTTATATGTTTTTGGAGTCATTTTCCTCTCATTTTGTTCATTTTTATTGTTGTTTTTTGTGTTTTTGTTGTTTTGTGTATTTTACTTGAATTTTTTCATTCATTCATCATTTTGTTAATTTTTTTCTTGTCGTTTTGTGTATTTTTTGGTTATGTTGCATGGGTATTCTCGTCATTTAGTGTGCTTTTGGAGTCATTTTGAATGTTTTCAGTTAATTGAATGTTTTTCTTTCATTTTGTTCATTTTTATTATTGTTTTGTGTGTTCTTGGAGTCGTTTTGAATATATTTCTGTAATTTTGTTCATTTTTGTTGTTTTGTGTGTTTTGGGAGTCTTTTTTTTTGTATTTATTTCTTATTTTTGGGTATTATTCTTGTCATTCTGTGTATTTTTGTGTCGTTTTTGTCGTCATTTTGTGTGTGTTTTTTTTTTTTTTTTTTTGTCCTGTATGTCATTTTCTGTTGGACCATTAAAAAAATGAATATTAACAAAAATTAAATTAATTTAAAACAATAGTTAAAGCACGCTGGGAGGGGGATCAAACTCAGAATTATCTGGATGTATTGATTAATCACATTTACCAGTATTAGTGCAAATGGATTCATACTCATACTGCAATCATCTATATCACAACTCTGTATAAGATATTACTGATTTTACAGGTAGATTATAGATATTACACAATATTGCTAAAAAATACTGTGTAGTGTTATCACATGAGAAAAGAGCTTTGGAGCTTTGAAATAAAAGTCTGCACATACAGTAAATCCTCTGCCTGGGGTGTTTTCTTTTCTTCCAGTGAACGTAGAAGTTTGATGGATCACTGGTAAAAAAAAAAAACAAAAAAAAAAAACAACCCCACCTTTTATCGGACGGTGAATCATAAAACTTTGCAGGCAAAGTGTTATTGAGCATAAACGAAGCCCATCGTTTGTGCATTGAAAGACTTTTACAGTGTTTTGCGGGTGCTGCATTAATCTTAAGGCTATGGATTAACACAAACAAACAACCTGCAGGCTGGAGGCGAGATTGAAAAGCTTTCGTGCCGTGTGTTATGACTTGTTCCGCTCGAAGCACTAAAACCCGTACAGCTGTCAGGCGAAGGCAACACACTGAAGGATAAACTCAATCAAAACTCACACTGAGGGTCAGAGAAACACAACATCATTTATATTAGGCCAATGGCAGCTTTGAGGACACGGTTCTAAACAGAATGTATAGCGCCTAGACGAGCTCACAAACCTACAGTACAGCTGTGATGTCCTTTAAGAAGAGCCGTCAGAGGTGTAAAGAGTACTGATATATCTTAATCAAGTACTGTCACTTGATTGAAATTGTACTCAAATACAAGTAAGTTATACTTAAAATACTCAAATACAAGTCAAAAGTAGCTCAATTACATAGTACTCAATTTAAAAGTTACTTTCACTCCCACATTTGTTTTGGTTATAAATCTTCGACGTTTCCCATGCATACAGTAAACATCTCATCTCACAACTTAAAATGTACATTAATGTTTTTAAGTTAAATAATACCAATGAATTCAATTCAAAATGAAAAAAAAAAAAATTCCAGACTAAGTATAAATACATTTATGAACTCTAAACCTGAGAAAATAACCTCCATTCAATGCTGTTTTGGCACTGTACATTACGTTTAATCTGATTGGTCGGCTATGATGTGATGCATTTGAATGTTGTCTGGTCATTTCATTTTTTGTAGTTTCGCAATGTCCGTTCAATCATTTTAAAACAGACAAAAAAAAGAATTGTAATGAATTACTTATTTTAAAATGCACTTAAGTACAAGTAAAATGACTGATTTAGAAGTACAAGTACCCATAAAAGAAACTCAATTACAGTAACGTGAGTAATCTGTTACTTTCACCTCTGCTTAATAGGAATTATCAAACATTTTTAACTCGCTTTCCTCATTACAAAAAGATCTTTAAATGATCAAATAAATCAAAAATACCAATTAATGCTATCTCATACTGTATATAGTGTACATAGGCAACAAACATAGGAGCTTTGTTATGTACTGCTATCATCTATGATCTGAAGTTGTGTTTTTTTTTTTTAATCTGGCACTCCCACCTCTGCGTGCTATAATCCGCACTATATGTCACTATTTTGACATTCAAAAACAAGGTCTGACATATATAACCATAGGACGTCATCAGCGTAAAGTTGTGTAGAAGATGCTCCCATCAATAACAATAAATGTCTGTCGACAAAAGAGGCTGAAAAGTTAACTGTGACCAGAATGTAACACCTGAACATGATCCAAACCACCACATTAACATTCAGACATGTGACTTATAGCCATGTGAGACTTACAGTATTTGTTGTTTTATTTACACAAATCATACATTTCATGGAGAGCAAACGATGATCCAAAAATTAAGGGAAATATACTTAATGCAGGGATGCTACATCCATGCAACAATCTTGTCATATTGCTGCTATTGTTTCCACTTAAGGGTTCATTTTTAATAATAAAATAAATTTGAAAAAAATGTAATATCTAAATTTTGCAAAAAAATTTCAATAGACCAGCATTTTAACCCTGAGGTCACCACTGCGTACATCAGATATGGTCAACTGGTGACCCTTGGTTCAATTTTGTGTAAACCTAAAACGAACAAAATGACCCCCAGAGACAACCAAAATTACAGAACGATACGCAAAAAAACAAAAATACACAATAACACACAAGGCAACTACAAATATACACATAAATTACAGAAAAATATACAAAACCACAATAAAAATACACAAAACGACTCCAAACACACTCAAAACGACAACAAAATATAGGAAACAAAAATACACAAAACAACAGCAAAAATGAAGAAAACTACATCAAAAACACACTAAATAACAGAAAAATACACAAAACAGAAATACAGAATATTACAGAAAATGACACACAATGACAAAAAAAACAACAACACAGAATTACAACAAAACAGACAACAAAAAATAAATAAAATCCACAAATTGAATCCAAACACACAAAACGACAACAAAATTAGACAACATGACAACAAAATTCACAAAACAAGAACAATAAGACAAGAAGACACCAAATTACAAAAAATGGCATGCATTGACCACCAAGACACACAAAAAAACTACAAACTATGCAAAGTAAGTGGAAAAATACACAAAACTTCAACAAAAATAAATTGAAAAACAAAAAAAAAAACACAAAATGAGAAGAAAAACCATTTTGTTTTTCCCTGTATTCATGCTTAGGTTGGTCATTATTTGAAATGACATGAATGTTGATCGTGACCTTTGGATTAAATAATCAAATTATTATGGACCCGCTATAATAAAAGTTGCCCATCGCTGATCTACGTGGTGATAAAGGGGCGGGGCTTTGTTATATAGCAAACTTATTGCTTCAAATTGTTTTCTGACCCAGAACTTGACATCTTTGCTGTTATTCATCAGCCTGATGGACATATGGGATCCCTAAAATGAAAAATCATGCAAAAAAGGATGTTTCCTAATTCTCTTCAGTATAAATCATCCGAGTGAAAACGTTTTTTCACTGAGAGGCTTTTGATTCGTCGGGTTCAAATCACCGCAAACCCCTGCCATCCTGCCCCCTTTTCTGTTGGTGTGAGAACTGTGTGAGACCTCCAGATGAATGTGACTCATCGTACTTCAGCGGATGATTAGGAAGCTTTTATGTGGATCTGAGGTGGCTTGACGGAAGTCACACCTCGGGGTGATCTTGTACTTTGAGAGAGATCAGGTGACAAGGCAGTAATACAAATGTCATCGTTGCCTGCAGCGCCGCATATCACATTAATGAACCGCCTCCGACGCGCATTATTCTGCGGCCTCCTGGCCTGGACCGCTGCCCAGAACAAAGAGATTGAAAGTCATTTGAATCAGGAGCGCGGAGCAGAACTTACACCAAATGAAAGCTGCCGAGCGGCACAGCTGCAGAATACAAACAGGCATGAGAGCGGCTAAGTGCCGACGTATGCAGGATTAAAAAAAAAAAAAGCATCTCTTCTTCTTAAATGTATGCTCCGAGCTCTTTGGTTATTCTTGCATGTGCACTTAGTGGTGCTTCAAATATGACCACATTTACGTTTAAAAGCATATTTACATCCAGTGTTAACTTTGACAACCAGTTTGATTTAGTTTAAAGTCAATTTCATCTAGATTTAGTCGAGGAAATTTAGCATAACTGGTCTCTACTTTAGTAGGGGTGAAACGGTACACAGTGCATTCGGAAAGTATTCAATCTCCTTCAGTTTTTCTACATTTTGTAATGTTAAAGCCTCATTCCAAAATAGATCAAATTCTTAATGTTTCTCATCAATCTACTCGCAATACCCCATAATGACAAAGTGAAAAAAGTTTTTTAGTTTTTTTTTTGCCATTTCATTAAAAATAAAACACGAAAATATCACATGTACATGTAAGTATTCACACTCTTTATTTAATACTTTGTTGAGGCACCTATGGCAGCAATTACAGCATTAAGTCTTCTTGGGTAGGATGCTACAAGCTTGGCACACGTACATTTGGGGATTTTTTTCCACTCTTCCCTGCAGATCCTCTAAAGTTCTGTCAGATTAGATGGAGAGCATCACTGCACAGCTATTTTCAGGTCTTTCCACAGTTGGGTTCAAGTCTGGGCTCTGGCTGGGCCACTCAAGGACATTCACAGACTTGTCCCGCAGCTACTCTTTAGTAATCGTTGCTGTGCTCCGGGTCGTTATCCTGTTGGAACGTGAACCGACGCCCCAGTCTGAGGTCTAGGAGCAGGTTTTCATCCTGGATGTCTCTGTATATTGCTGCATTCATCTTTCCCTGTATCCTGACTAGTCTCCCTGTCTCTGCTGCCGAAAAACATCCCCACAGCATAATGCTGCCACCACCATGCTTCACTATAGAGATGATATTTGCCAGGTTATGAGCAGTGCCTGGTTTTCTCCAAACGTGACGCTTAGCATTCAGGCCAAATAGTTCTATTTATGTTTCATCAGACCATACAATCTTGTTTGTTATGTTCGGAGGGTCAATTACATGCCTTTTGGCAAATTCCGAGCGAGCTGTCATGTGCCTTTAACTGAGGAGAGGCTTCTGTCTGGCCATTCACCCATAAAGGCCTGATTGGTGAAGTGCTGCACTAATGGTTGGAATTCTGGAAGGTTCTCCCATTTGCTCAGAGTAAGGCTGAAGCTCTGTCAGAGTGACCATCGGGTTCTTGGTCACCTCCCTGACCAAGGCCCTTCTCCCCCGATTGCTCAGTTTGGACAAGCAACCGATATCGTTGCCCAGATCTGTGCCTCGACATAATTCTGTCTCGAAAGTCTACAAACAGTTCCTTGGACCTCATGGCTTGGTTTCTGCTCTGACAATCACTGTCTGCTGTGGGACCTTAAATATACAGGTGTGTCCCTTTCCAAATCAGGTTAGATCAGTAGACTGTACCACAGGTGTTCTCCAGTCAAGTTGTAGAAACATCTCAACAACAATCAGTGGAAACAGGTTGAGCTCAGTGTTGAGTGTTATAGCAAAGGGTGTGAATACTTTCACCCCTCACGTTTATTGTTGGTAATAAATCTTGTCATGGTTCCTTACATACACTAAAGATCTCATGTATACTGTAGATTTAAACATAGATTGAAAACCCTCGGCCTGACATTTGAAAATTCCTCAAAATATTAACTGTCATGAAAAATAATTAACATTGATTTATTGTGACCAAGGTAAGCACTTCAGTGAATTTATAGTTGGAAATGGTTCATCCATTACATTTATAACACCGGTAGGGGAATAAAATGTTATTAAATATGATTACTCACCTGTTTATGCATATAATTTTATTACGTAGTAGTTTCTGTGACAAATACGAAGATAAAAAATGTTGCCACTAATCAAGAGCCCTGAGTGAATGTCACCTTACAGCAAGGTATCAATGCTCCACCTCCTTTCCTTCTTTAAAATCTTTTCAAAATCCTCAAAAACGCAGTTTTTTCACCAAAAATTGTCTGACTGGAAAATGATTTTCATTACCTAGAATCTCAATATTAGTACCAATGTTTTGGTGTGAGAATGGTTGGTGGATATTGCATTAAAAGACCTACACACACACACACACACACACACACACACACACATGGCGCCATGTATTACGTTTAATCTGATTGGTCGTCTATGAATCAGAATTCTGATTCTGATTTTGATTCTTCTGAAGTGAAAGAACTACAATTTTTATTTTATATCTCTGAAAGACAATAAATATAAAAAGTGTCCTATGAACAGTGACACTATTTTAGTGCAACATTTCTGTAAATAAGTGTCAACAAACCAATGTAAACAATAAGTATCTCAAATAGTGCCTTCTGTAAACAAAAAATAGGGTCTTTCTTACCAGTGACACCATTATAGTGAAATATTCCAGTAAACAATATATTGGTTCCTTCAAGAAACAGTGACAACATATCTTTGAAGTACGGTGGCTGGGAAGTGTCAGGTGAATGCATTTACAGAAACGAACACAAATGCAAAAAGGTCACAACACAACCTCAACGGAAGTGTTTCCGCAACGGAAGTGTTTCCGCAACGGAAGTGTTTCCGACGAACCGGTATTATGATATGATAGCCTGATATGAAAAATATAGGAGTATCCTAATCAACTTTCACTTACTTTCATACGTGTTTCGATGTCTTCTTCTTGTTCTTCTTTGTTCTGGCGGGTTAAAAACATCCGCCAGAAACGTGTCCGTCTGTAATACCGGTTCGTCGGAAACACTTTCCGTTGTGGCCATTTTGCATTTGTTTGTTTCTGTAAATGCATTCACTTGACACTTCCCAGCCACCGGGTCTCCGCAACGGAAGTGTTTCCGACACATTTTAGTGAAAAAGCAGAAAAGCTTTTGAAAAAAATAAAAATAAAATTTTTTTTAAAAAAATTGATACTTAGCACGAGTATATCGATAATCGATAGTGCGAAAAAATATTGTGATATATCGCCGTATCGAGATATTGTCACTCTCCTACATTTGATTGTTGTCTGGTCATTTCATTTTTGATCATTTTAAAACAAAAATATATATAATTTACTCAGAAATTATACTCAAAAGTAGCCATAAAAACGACTCAATTACAGTATCGTATTGTAATCCATTACTTTCACCTCTGTTTATATACAGTAGGAAGTATCAAACAATTTTAACTCACTTTTCTCATTACAAAAATACCTTTAAATGATCAAAGAAATCAGAAATACCAATTGAAAATAATATCTCATATACTGTATATGGTGTACATAGGAGCTTTGTTATTTTCTGCTGTCATTCATGATCTGAAGTTGTGGTTTTTAAATCTGTGCTATAATCCTCAGTATATGTCACTACTTTTACATTTCAAAAACAAGATCAAGCAGAATGAGACACTGTTCGCTCCTGTTAAAAGTTAACGTTGCCTAAGTTCGAGTAAAGTTCATAAAGTCTGTGTTTTTTATGGTGTCCATCTCCTCATTGACTCCTCCTACAGCCCTACAGGGGAAACAAAGAGCCCAGACACTGCTTTTTTTTTTAACACCTGAGAAATAAATGGTGGAAGCTAATAGCTCCACCAGGTCCAAAGACCAGAAACAAGCATATTCATTAATTACAGCCGCAACATTTGCTCTGTTTTTATGTTCCTCTATAATTTTCATCGATTTATCCCTCAGCCATTTCCCCTCCGTCGTCTCCATGTTTATGTTCCTGTCTGCGTTTGAACGCAGCGTCGTCCCAGAGGAGCCGCAGGAGAGCGCCCGTTCATCTGCCGCGACACAAACAGCTGTTTGTGGAGTAAATAAAGTGTCAGACAACACTGACAGCCTCATTCAGATAAGAGAGAGGCTAATGAACCTAATGTACATCCAATAGCTCGTTTACTCCCGGTCGGAGCTGCTTTCCGATAAAATCCCGACTCAGTTAAAAAAACACGACCCTTGATTTAAAAACTGGAATAATCAAAGTAAACAAGCTCCACGGAAAAGCCGTTTATCTCAGAGTTAATGAGCAAAACATGGGACAGAAGTATTTGTTATGGAGGGCAGAGTAAGTCATCAATAAAATACTCATTTTCATCAATACTCAAGTCAAAAGTAGCTCAATTAAATAGTGCTCAAAGTAAAAGTTACTAGTTATTTTTTATAAATCAGATCATTTACTAGTATTTTAGTATGTTTTAAAAGTAGTAAATGAATTAGTTACATTTCTACACCCAACCATTAATGAGTAAATTGTTATTTTTTGTTTTAAAATGATAAACAGACATTGTGAAACTACAAAAAAATGAAATGATCAGTTAGATAACAATCAAATGCATCACATCATTGACGACCAATCAGATTAAACGTAATGCACGACGCCAAAAGCAGCAACATCACAAAAGGAAAATAAATCACAAGATAATTTAAAACAAGGAACATCATAAAAAGATCATTTACCCTATAAAAGCAATTTAACCAAAAGTCGGCACAGTCAAGCTCACGGAGGGGCTGGTGTCGGCTATTCCAGAGTCTTGGTGCCACCGTCTTGTACGCCAGGTCACCCCGGGTTTTAAAATGAGTTTTTGGGATCATAAAGAGACCCTGGCCTAAGGACTGAAGGGTACGCCCTGAAGTGTAGGGGTACAACAAGTCAGTGATGTACCGATGGACCTGACCATGCATCGCACGGAAAGTAAGGACTAGAATTTTAAACTCAATAGGAAAATTGACTCGAAGGCAATGAAGACTGGAAAGAATGAGGATAATGTGGGCTGTTCTGGGAGCTCTGGTCAAAAGTCTGTTCAGTGTTGACTTGTGAAAACCAAATTACAGTAATCAATGCTTGTGCAATATTTGGTCTCTTCATTTTTATGTTTCTACATGAGATGTTTTCTGTATGTAAGGGAACCGTGGAAAGATGTATTACCTCCTCTCCTGCCGCTGGAGGCCCGGCACTCCTTGTCACGTCGGTCCCCTCCCACTCTCTGGCCTCGCCGCCGTCGAGCGGGTCGAGCGCCGGGCCTCCAGCGGCAGGAGAGGAGTGCGGCAGTGGGGGCTGCTCCTCCGGCTCACAAACACCCCACCCCCGCTTCGCATCCCCGCCCTTAGAGCCAATCCTGATCCCGAAGTGACAGATCTGACTTGTCAACTTACTTAAGAATCCACGTTTAACTTGTAAAGGCAATATTTCAGCTGTCCCCTGATTTAGACCCACAACAGTTGCTCTGCATTGATGAAGTCCACGCTGAGATGGGAATGTATAAAAAAGACATAATTAATAAAGAAAAGAGCAAAGGATAAATACAATGACGCTCCTCTGCAGGAAGTGACACGCTGAACCCTGAAAGAATAAAGCAATATATTTTATAGCTGATGAAGAGGAGGGAGGGTGAAGGGAGGAAGGATTTTGACTGAAAATGACTGCTTCTTCTCTGATTATCAGAGTTCTTGTTGAGACCTTGAGCAGAGACTGGTTTTTGCTGGCACTGTGAATACAGCACAGTCCGTCTGTAGTGCGAGTAATCCAATCTAACATGACTCAGCAAAGGAGCAACGTCTGTGTTCAAAACTACAACAAATAATGCAGTCATCGTGTATAGACACATGAAAAATTGTACACATGAACACAATGGATGATATGATGATTAATATAATAATTGCCATAACAAACTGAACTATCACGGTGATTAGTGCACCATTAACCCAACACGAAACTACCATATTTTGGCTGTAAACAGAGGTTAACTTGTTTCAGCTGCCCACAGCGATGGCGCCGGGTCAGGAAACGCCCGTGCGTTGTGACGTCACATTGGAACTATATATACAGTATCTGAGCCTGTGGTCACGTGAGTGCCGTAAAGTGAAACGTTCTCCAGGCATTCTCCAGCCCCGCTCGTAGCATTGACACTGTCAAGTGCTGTATATTTAAAATAACTCATATAGGTCAGCACTTTAGGTGAAAAAGTCTGCGGTGTGACTTTAAGTGCAAGTACCAGAGTTGGGGTCAATTATACTTGTAATCGAGTAATTGATCATTAATTACAATTATGGTGTAATTGTATTTGAAAAAAATATGTTGCTGTTGTAGTCATAATTCAGTACAAATGAATCACTTTGTAATTGTCATAGAAATTCTGTAAAAACTGTCAGTTCTTGTAGTGTGAGTGCAGATGTTTGTCACGCTGCAAGCCACACTGCGGACGCTTATGTACAGTTTTATTATGCCGTTTGAGTAAGTCGATGAATCCAGTAATTAGGTCCCTGGTTGATGTCACCTATAGCACCATTCGCTATCAGTCGAGGATGTGGAGGCGCTGTCTTTTTAAAGTGACTGTGTAATTGTTATTTCTAGTATTTTTGTTGGTGTTTGTTATATTGTGTCCCTCTGTCTCTTTGGGCCTTAAGTCCGTAATAATGTTGAGGTGAATTGAGTTCCAAGGCATAAAAATGGAAACATTTTTTTAAAAAAAATTCTACAATAAGGCTATAAAACCAGTTCAAATATGATGAGCACACTTAAACTGGATTGAAAATACAGTAAAGTATGAAAAATTGGAAAAATGTAAAAAATAAAAATAAAAAATAAATAACACCCAAATTTTGGAGATAAAGCATACAAATGGAAAACATTTTGGATTTAGTTTTTCTGAGATAAGGCTATCATAGGACCCTAAAAACTAGTTTGGATATGATGAGCACACTTTAACTGGGGTGAAAATACAATATAAGGCATGAAAAAAATACAATAAAATGTTAAAAACACGGAAATTTCAGAAGAGAGGCAAATTAAATTTGAAAAATTTCAATTTCTTTCCTAATATAAAGCTATCATAAGACCCTAAAAACTAGTTCAGATATGATGAAAATACAGTAAAGTTTGAAAAATTGGAAAAATGTAAAAAAAAAAATGACACCCAAATTTTGGAGGTAAAGCATACAAATGGAAAACATTTTGGATTTTGTTTTTCTGAGATAAGACTATCATAGGACCCTAAAAACTAGTTTGGATACGATGAGCACACTTTAACTGGGGTGAAAATACAATATAAGGCATGAAAAAAATATAATAAAATGTTAAAAACACCCAAATTTCACAGGAGAGGCAAACAAAATTTAAAAAAATTGAATTTCTTTCCTGATATAAGGCTATCATAAGACCCTAAAAATGTTTTATGAGGTTATTTATTTCAGGCTCAGTAATTGTGATTAATTGTATTTGGAGTTTAGTAATTGAGAATGTAATTGTAATTGACTTTCAGGGGAAAACTAATTGAAAAAATTGAAAAAATGCTAGTCAACATGGTCATAATTGAGTTGTATTTGAACATGGATAATTGAAGATGTAATTGTAATTGATCCCAACCCTGACAAGTACCCATAAATGCACCTCAATAGAGTAACGTGAGTACTTATTTTGGCGTCCAATGTCATCGCCGCCTCGTTCCCACCACGTGTTCCTCTCTGATGTTTCTCCAGCTTCCTACTGAGGATCACCAGATGAGAGCAGCTCCTGTTTATTTAACACACCTTCCCTTCCTGGGTGCAGTAGCTTTGTTTTTGGCGAGCTGACAGGCGTATTAGGACTAATTGAAGACGACCCGCTGACAGCTGTCTGATATAATGAAGCCTCTTTTCTCTCCCCTGCTCTCCTCCGCACATCAAAGAGCCGTATCAGTGCTGAAGGAATTATTGATCACACCTCCATACTTACTGTCCACCAGGCCTGATGGGGCCTAATGCTTTCACTACGCAGGGCCACTGCTACGCCTTTTCAGACGCTGTTTTTTTCTCCGTAAGAGGAAGAGGATTTCAGACACAAGTCATTTCATGTTATTTTCTTTATTAAAACAACATTATAGCCAACAGCCAAAACTTTATGACCACCTCAACCTTTACGCCAGGTGTGGACAAGTGGCAGCCCTTGGTCTAATTTGTGCTTCCCACAACAGAAACGTGACAAAAACTTGACAAGTTGAAAGAAAATTACTGCTAAAATACACAAAACAACAGAAGTAAGTAGCCAAAGTAAAGAAAAATGACTCCAAAAACATAGAAAAAATACACAAAATGACTCCAAAAACATAGAAAAAATACACAAAATGACTCAAAATTATAAAACATCACAGAACAACACACAAAAAATATCTGAAAAATAAACAAACAACTACCAAAAAAAAAATCTGATAAATACAAAAAACAACAACGAAAACATAAATTGACTCGAAAAACATACTGAGTTACAGTTTTGTTATTTTTTGTTATTTTTGTTACCAATCAACAAAAATATCAGAAAAATATACAGAGCGACAACAAAAACAAAATAATTTACATGTATGGCATGTTTGTTTCAGTGAATCTATATTTGTGTAGTTTTTTGTGTGTTCATGATAATACTCAATATTGTTTTGTGCTTTTTCTGGTGTTTTGTCAGGAGTTCTCTTCCTTTTTGAGTTTTCAGACACATTTAGTTTATTTTGTCATTCTGTGTTTGTGCGCTTTAGGAGTAATTACTGTATTTTTTTTTTTTTTTTTTTGCTATATTTTGTGCTGTGGTTGCTATATCAGACCAATATACATCATGCATGTCAAGTTACAGTATTTTGGACTTGATTTAAGACATGGAATTTTCATGTTAACAAGAGATATCTGATACATTAAAACTGTCAACACTTCATTTACAATTGTGATATTAATTGATTAGGACATATTCAGGCTTTTTTCCTAATCATAGGTCACATCATGGTTCTCAAATTTTGGTATTATTTTATCTTATTTTGGTAGAAAATCTGATTTTGTTGTATTCCAATGCCAAATTACCATGTTATTAAATGATATTGCTCAGCCAATATTTATTAGACATCCCTAATCTTGACCATACAAAAATATAGGGTATACTGTACATTTTTGTCTTTTAGTTATTACTGCACTGTTGTGTCTTTTGGTTGTAGTTTACTGTTATTAGTGCTTTGCGTGTATTTTTGTTGTCATTTTGTATATTTTTATTGTTGTTTTGTACATCTTGCTGTTATTTTTGCGTATTTTTTGTTGTTATCTTGTCTTTTTAGAATCATTTTTGTGTCTTTTCTTATCATTTATTCGTTTTTTTCTGTCACTTTGTGCATTTATTTTGGGAACAGCACAATTTCAGACTGATGACTAACTTATCTGTGTCTGATCTACTACTGCTGTGTAGATAAGTCAGTTGATTGATGCTTTGTTGTGTGATGAACCAATGCAGCTCAGTGTCCTTTGTTTACCAGTGCAGGCGAGCAGAGGAGACCCTTCACTTCTTACACAGATGAAAATGCAAATCCATATGATTAGCCGTCTGAACACAGATTACTATTGCCTATACAAGATAATGAGATTATGTTAATAAAAGGACGAACAGACATTGGCTTGTTTCATCATTAGAACAAAAAACAGTGAACCCGTGCGTGACAGATATGGTCAATGGGTGGCCCGCGGGCCACACGCGGTCCTTGGTCTGATTTTGTGTGGCCATGAAAACAAATACACATAATGACTTCAAAAATGACTTAAAATGTCAACAAAATACACAACACGGCAAAAACATTACAAAAAACACGCAGTACTACAACATAAACACACAAAAGAACAAAAATCCCAGACAAAATGACAAAAAAAACATACAATGAAAACAAAAAATGAAAAAGAAATCCAAAAAAACACAAATTAACAGCAAAAATTAAAAAAAAAAACATAAAACCGACAATAATACACAAGATTACACCAAAATCATGAAACACGACAACTAAAAATAGACAATGTAACAACACACAGAACAGAAATACACAATAATACAGAAAATTGCAAAAAATTGTGAAAAAAACACACCAAATTACGACAAAAACAAACCAAATGTCATAAAAGCGCACAAAACGCAACAAAAATCTGCTAAATTAATCCAAAAACACACAACAAATGCAAAAATAAAAAATATAACAGAAAACCACACACAACAATAATGCATTAAATTACAGAAAATAGCATGAATTCACCCCAAAACACTCACACAAAAAAAAACCCTACAAAAGATGCAACAAAATAAAGAAATACACAAAATAAACAAAATGACTTAAAAAACACACAAAATGAGAAAAAAAAAAACCAGTTGTTTCCTGTGTTAATGCTCAGATTGGTCATTAATATAAACGTTGACATTATTGTTGATCATGTTTCCCGATCAGATGAGATAAAATCACATTTTTTGGCCTCGTTGTGATAAAAGTTATCAATCTCTGTGGTTTGACTTAAAAAAATGAATCTAAAATTCACACCAGTTGCATTTCAATGATTTAGAAATGTGTTCAAAGTTTAAAGACACACAGGAGTGTAATGGAGACCTTATGGTGGCGGATTGTTTCGAAGCGCTTCAGGGAAGGGTGAGAAAACCAGCTCATTCATCTTGTGCCGCTGCAGCTTTGCTTAAAGGAAACCCCTGAAGTATGAACGTGGCCAGAGCTTTGTCAAATGTGGCAGTTTGAAAGCTCGGTCCTATATTCCAGCGATCTGCGACAGGACACGTCAGTGAACAATCCTGCCACGTGGATCCAACGCCACCAACTCCACATCAATCCAAAGTGTTTCCTCTGCTCACCGCTGGGACGAGTCGGAATGCAAAAGGGCGGGAGCTCGTGGCAGCAAACATGGCAGCCAAATTTAAAAGTAATTTATTCAGCAGACGGGAGCAGAGAAAGATTGATGTTCATATTTCATCCATCAATGCTTTTCTCAATTCACCAGCCTGGTGGACGGCTGCTAGTCAGAGCTTGTCAGGCAAACCGTGGCAAGTACATTGTGGACTCGTCTCGTTGGTAATAATAATCAAATCCTAGCAGCGAGGAATCCTGGGACGTGGGAATAAACGTCAATGCCTGCTCTGCAGTCACTAGTTGTAATGGGTTGGATCATTTTGTCTGTTGGGAGATTTATTGGATGCAATGATGGTCAGAGAACGCTTTTTATGTCGTCATCGTTAGTTATTGATCAACGTTTTAATCCTTGAAATCAAAGCAACTGAGTAGCCATTTTTAGCCAGATGTGACGTTGCACAGATGATTCTTTTGTGATTAGCGTTAGCTCCAACTTCTCTTTGATTTTCAACTTTAAAGCAACACTATGTAACCTTTGGCCACTAGGGGCACTATACCTGTAACTTTCACATCAAGCGCCCCTAGTGGCCACAAGCGCCACAGCACTGTCGCAAAACTCAACAGTCAGTCAGTCGGGCCTTCGTCTTTTGATTGTGTATGCAGACAGTAGTTGACCTGTTGGTTGAAGAGAGATCATCGACTGACTATTAAAGAAAAGTACAGTTAGTTTTATGGAAGTAGAAATCTGTCAAATGCCTGAAGGTTTGTTCACATCGAACGTGACTGAAGCGATTAGATTACATTCAAATCAATGTCGCAAATCAGTGGCGCGACCTCAAGTTATTCCCCCTCAAGCGACGTGACTTTTGTGATTTGAGCGACTCGGTCAAGCGTGACCTCGTTGCTTAACTTTGAAAAATTTGAACTTTTTAAGCGACTTCAGGCGACAACTCTCCTGTCCTTCACTGTCGGTAGAGCCGCGACAGCAGCCGCTTCGTGCTCCCTCCCTCCCACTACAGTGCAGACGGCTGCAGCAGAGGGCTGTGCTACACTTCCTCAATTTATCGGGGCAAAATTAAAGCGGTTAACTTCTTGAATAAGCCTATATTCTGAGTGTACTCATCCTTCAGTAACTCCGTAAGTTGATCATTTAAACCGTAAAAGCGCAGCTGTCTATAAGTACTACACTCTGATCAGTTGGGGATCTGTTCACTAACCCCAACCAGTCGAAGCAGATGTTCTCCACCTCTGAACCTGGTTCCGCTGGAGAAGTAGAGGGAGTTTTTCTTCCCACTGTCGCTTGTTCATGTGGATCATGTGGATCTTTTTCTTACTATGGACTTTATATTTTGTTAAACGCACTGAGATGACTGTAATTTGTGCTATATAAATAAAGTTGAGTTGAGTTAAACGTACGGCCAGAGAGGAAGGAAAAGAAGTTTTCAGACCTCTCTCTCTAATCATCAGCTAATAATCAGCTAATAATCAGCTAATCATCAGCTAATAATCAGCTAATCATCAGCTAATCATCAGCTAATCATCAGCTAATCATCAGCTAATAATCAGCTAATAATCAGCTAATAATCAGCTAATAATCAGCTAATCATCAGCTAATAACAGCTAATCATCAGCTAATAATCAGCTAATAACAGCTAATCATCAGCTAATAATCAGCTAATAACAGCTAATCATCAGCTAATAATCAGCTAATAATCAGCTAATCGTCAGCTAATCATCAGCTAATAATCAGCTAATAATCAGCTAATAACAGCTAATCATCAGCTAATAATCAGCTAATAACAGCTAATCATCAGCTAATAATCAGCTAATCATCAGCTAATCATCAGCTAATCATCAGCTAATAATCAGCTAATCATCAGCTAATAACAGCTAATAACAGCTAATAATCAGCTAATAATCAACTAATCATCAGCTAATAATCAGCTAATAACAGCTAATAACAGCTAATAATTAGCTTATAATCAACTAATCATCAGCTAATAATCAGCTAATCATCAGCTAATCATCAGCTAATCATCAGCTAATCATCAGCTGAGGAAAACTCAAAGATGACCAGATGAAAAGCTCTAACACCAAACTCACCAAAACTTCAACATTTCCCCACACTTCAGTACTAAGTCCTACTTTAGTCAGCACTTATCTAAAATGTACACATTACATATTTGCAGCATTGATTTCCAAAATTGTGAGTTTTGTGTAATGATCATTAAAGAAAAACCAAATCTGTGGATCAATCATCCAATTACATATTCTCCAAATATAAAATCCTTTGGGCTCAGACTGTTTGTCCATCCCCGTCCACGGAGCTCATTCCAGGTGAATTATGAAGCTGTTATCATTCAAAAAATGACTAATTGTTCATTCTTAGCTTTTTTTTTTTTTAATGGAAATGCGCTCATTGACATTCGGCACTAAGTCTTGACCTGTCAGCCATAAATAATTATATAGATATGGAGAAAAAAGAGGAAAACAATCAAAATGCAAGGAAGCGCGAGGCTGTCAGTTAATATTTAATGAGCAATATTCAGTTTGCAAAGAGGAAAATGGAATTACTGATGGAAGCCTCCCCTCCTTCTTTAATTTCCTAAAGGGCAACGAAAGCAACGGAGGAATGGTAAACCGGGACTTTTTCAAAACGAGAAAAGTTGGTAGCATATTGCGTAAAGTTTTATACATTAGGCTGACTTGACGCTGTCATTATCTGTCATTAGCATGAATAAGGTGTCATTAAGACAGTGTTGTTTGCTAAATTATGACACCTTTTGCTAAATTATGACACCTTTGGAGCTATGTTGGCATTTTTTGGGCTCGGTGGAGGGATCTAGTAGGGTTAGGGTTAGGTAAGGTGCATTGATGATTCTTTTCTCGATTAAACCCCCTGAACGGTTCTGGACCGTTCAGTTTGGATTAGGGAATCAGAGGCAGGGCACGGGCTGATGCATGTTACTCAGGTTTCTCTGTACCATACACCGCTCATCAGAAAAGTTTGTGAAGGCGTAGTAGTGTTGGAAAGTATGGAGTGTGTGTAATATGTTCAGAGCCCAGTAGTGGTTAGACATGTTTAAAGGCACAGGCTACAGGAGCCCCTTCCCCCCATCCCTATAACAGTAGATCCAAAATAATAAAATTAATATAAAAGAGAAAATTAAAACAGGAATTAAAAGAACAAAGTAAAAAAAGAACATCATATAAAACAGGTCCAGGACTCACTAAAAGAGGAGAGGGTCTGCAGCTTCCTGTCCTACCCAATTAAAACATTTCATAAAAATAAATAATTAAAACATGGATATAAATGATAAAGTGCATGAGGGGTTTGGGGAAGAGTAGAGTTTGGGGGTATTTAGGGTTAGGGTTAGGTGTGTGGAAGGAGAGGTTAGGGTAAATGAGTTAGGTTTAGAGTTTAGGAAGAATGGGTAAGGTGTAGAGACCTGGGTAATTAAAGGTGGAGATAAAGTGCTTAGCTTTAGGGGTTAGGGTAACCAACAACACTTAATGACAGCCTTCATGACACCTTATTCATGCTAATAACAGGTGTCATGTCATAATAATGACAGCGTAATGTCAGCCTTTATGTACAAAACTTCAAGTAAAGTGTTACCGTAAAGTTTCAGGCTGTTCAAACTACAAGCCGTCGGAGCTCCTTCGGTCCGTGTGACGCCACCTGCAGCTTTTGCTGTAAATACGTCTACATTGATCCAAGACATGCTGATGTTCCAAGTGTGATCATCTTCACTTGTGGTGATTTGGAGGACGGTGCAGTCCCTCCCGATGACCACGGCTGACAGCTCATCACGACTCACGGCTCGTTGTTCACGGCGATGAGACATCCTGTACCGAGCGCTGAGCATCACTGAGGACGTGCTGTCCAACAGGACAAAGCTCACACTTGGATTTAAAATGTCCTCCAATGCCCCAGAAATCGGATGTAATTCCATAAGCTGCTGCTTTGGGGGGCTCTGTTACTAGAATAGAGGAAAGGAGAAGAAGTGCCTGTACCTTCTTGTTGGACTATTGGCTGTGTTCAAACAGTCATACTAATGTCCTACTCATACTAAGTGTGACGTCAAAATTTGTATGTAATGAGTTCACATTAGATGGTATGAAAAGATTAAGTATGCGAGAAATACCTGGATGTATACTATATGAGGACATATTTCACGTATGTACGGTGGGCACACTAGTCATACTCAACCGTCCCATGATGCTTTGAGAGCGAAACGTAAAATTATCCTGGGACAGACTTCAAGCTAAATATCAAACAGAGCTCTTGTTTTGAAGTTTACCGTAAGTTTAGTCATTAGCACAATGGAGGGTCTCCGAAAACCTCCAAGATGTCGGAATGAAATACAGTATGTGTGCGTGAGTTTTATGGATCAAATGACCACATGTTGATATTATAGTTGGAACTTTCAAAGGTGAAAAATCAACAGAGATTGGGCTCCGTGGGCGGTTCTTCTTTCTACCCAAAATGTTCCATCCGTACAGTGTTTGTGTTCAGACTTCAAAGCAATCACTCCAGAGATTGTTTTCAGCCATGCTGGGACCCCATTTGAATCTGGACCAGAGTTCGCTTCTTTGGTCTGCACCGGTTCCGGTTGACTTCCCGAGGAAATGAATTGTGGTGTGATCAGAGCCAGTTAAGCGGTGTAGGTGTTATTGTCCTGATTTTACTGCTTCTCAACAAAGGACGACAAACCCCAGATTATCTTGAGTGTCATAGGATTATCCTATGAGATGATTACAGTATGTGGTCTGAGGTTTGTTCAGAGTGATTTGTCCTGATAATCTCCTCGGAAACGGGGAAGTGGGCCGACAATCGTGATTATTAAACACTTTCCAATACTTATGACAAAAACTCCTCAAGTGTTTGCGAGGAAAGCTGACGACTCTCGACACATGACCCAGTGATTTGTGACGTGTAACGAAAAATAGCCAATCAAGAAGCGGCTGACTGAGAAACACGCAATGCTGTGTTCAAGGCAACTCGGAACTCGGTATTTCCCAGTTGAAAATACCGATCCCCGACAGCAACAAATATGTCAAACATGGCTGACCACAAGAATAGCAGATTTTTTTTTTCCCCTCCAACTTCACAGAGGAGGAGCTCCAACTTCATGTGGTGATCCATGTCACTTTTCAAGTAGGAGGTCGGAAAAACCCGAGTTCCGAGTTGCTTGGAACGCAGTATCAAATCACATTGATAGATCTTGTTTGAGCATGTGAGATTGCTGACTTGAAGGAAGGTGTGTGTGTGTGTGTGTGTGTGTGTGTGTGTGTGTGTGTGTGTGTGTGTGTGTGTGTGTGTGTGTGTGTGTGTGTGTGTGTGTGTGTGTACGAATGATCAAAACTGTTCAATGTCAGATTTTTATCTTCACGTGTAACAGATAAAAATTCTGTTCAGATTTAGTAAATCCTCACGTGTACTATAGAGAAGGCTTGTGTGAGTTAGAAGGATTTGCTGTGGTTTATTGTCCTCTGGCAGTCGTCACTGATTTTTATATTCCGTGCATGATGATCTGTAACCCATGAAGACACTTTAGATTCCTATTGTCCTCATGAGATGGAGCCTCTTTTTGTTCAAGACTAAATTCAATCAAGCTAATCCATATTTGTGTCAAAAAAATCTACTAAAACAAAGGCTGAATTGGAATCTGTTCAAATGCTACTGATAGCATGCAAGCTAACATCTGAACATCCAGAGTTTGGAAACAACGTGTGAAGTTGGGAGTGCCGTAGAGGCGTATGGCGCACATCTGTCTGCTCTCACTCTGTTGCCCTTCAAAGCTCTCCCTGGGTGAATCCGAGGACACGCGAGGAGATAAAGCTGTCAGCCCGCCGCCGTCCCCGCGCGCTTCCTGGAGCGACGGGAAAGATGGATGAGGTTGCCAAGTGAGATCCAGATCACACATCAGAGAGATGCGGATGGTGAGCTTGTCGAAGGCGATGAGAGTTTTGTCTTTCCCGTCCAGATGTGTTCGCCCCTCCTCAGCTTCATTGTGACAACTGGGGTGTTTCTTTGTGAGAAAGCCTGGCCAACCACAGGCTTATCATGACAATGAGGCTCCTCAGTGTGGAATGAGATGTAACTCTTTAACAGGCTAAACAGAATTACCGTGTCACATTGCAAACCCGATTACGACAGGGATTGGCAACTCTATCACAGCGAGGGCCACCAAAATGTGATTGTGTCTAATCCGAGGGCCACATGATCAACATTCACGTCAATATTTAGAATACTAACTAATCAAAGCATCAACATGGGAAGAAACACTTTTGTCTTTTTGTGTTTGTCTTTGCCTATGGTTTAGATTTGTTCTCAGTTTTTAGTCATTTTGTGTTATTTAGGGGTCATTAGTGTGTTTTTGTTATTTCTTTTGTGTTCTTAATACTTTTGATTTTTCTTTTGTAATTTTCTGTATTTTTGTTGTTGTGTTCTGTATTTTCATGTCATTTTGTGTAATTTTGTTCACAGTTTGTGGGTCTTTGGAGTTATTTTGTGACGTCATTTTGTTTTTTTAAGTGGTTGTTGTGTCATTTTATGTTTTGAGTCATTTTGTGAATTTTTGTGTGCACTTTGTGCATTTTGCTTCCAATTTGTGTGTTTTGGAGTTATTTTGTGTATTATGTTGGACTTCATCTTCCCTCCAACTTCTTGAATTACAATTTTTGTCTGGATTATGAGGTTTACCTGACTGAGAACCAACAATAATCCTTCTTATTACCACAATATATAAGGAGTTGCAAGTTGCTACACTGGGATTTAGAGATGGGAACCGATCCGATTTTCACGATTCCATTTTTGATTCTGCTTAACGATTCATTCTTGATCGATTTTCATTTGAAAAAAACAACAGAACAAACAGGTGGATTAGCACACAAACTCTTTTTGTGTAGTAGTAAGTAGTATTATACCCTCCCTTTGATGAAATTGTTAGTGTTGCAGTTGTGAAATGTGAGCAAACTTTCGAGCATTTGTGCCGCTTGGGTGCCATTTCCGCACTCTAGAATCGATAGCATGAATTGTTTGCAAAATTGGTACACGATTATTGACATCTTCACAGATTCTCTTCTCATTGTGGCATGAAAATGTCACAATTATCCATTAAAGTTCATCCAAAGGTAGTTATTTAATTTGCTGGAGGTAATTGAATCTTTTAAAAGATGATTTCCTTTCCAATCTGCATCTTTGTGTGAGAATAATGAGAGTGGAGCAGCATTAATAAGCTGGCTTTCTGTCCACACAACATCTGGCCTGACCTTGTATTGTTGTGTTGCGAGCATAACTGAATAAAACTGAGTGATAACAATGTTTCTAGCTCTGCATTAATGACACGAGCAGGTGTTCACACAGGCTGCTGCGTGTTTGCTTTGGGTTTGTTAGCGCTGAGCTACTTGTCGAGCTGCTGCTGCTGCTGCTGCTGCTGCTGCCGCTCTTATGAACTGTTGTTGATTCTCCTCACATATGCAGCGTGTAAGCTGCGGCGGGCACGCGGCAACAAGCAGGATTACACGCCAAATACTAGACACAGATAACACTCTGAGATCCGGCTGCTTTTATTCCCAGCACAGGCATAAGCGGAAATTTTTGTGCCCAACATGTTTGATCACAGGCTGGATTTCTCTTACTTTTCTGTTAAGACTGAATGCATCAAACGTTGTTAACCTCTAAATCTGCTCTTATCCAGTTGTGCTGAACGTTGAATCCCATATGATCATACCAGGGTAGGGATCAATTATAACTGTAATCGTATAATTGATCATTAATTACAATTATGACATAATTATAACAGTAATCGGACAATATGTTGCTGTTGTAATCATAATCATATCATAATTGACATGGAAATTCCAATAAAAAGGCCATTTACAATTTAATTAAACACTATGGCTTACACATGTGTAGTTAATAATTATTAAATTATGTTTCATATTGAGTTTACCTGTTTTATTTTAAGGATTTAACCATTAAAAAAGAAAATAATAATAATCTAGGCTCATAGTGACAGAAAGAAAGCATTAATACTAATGTTTTCATTGATTAGGAAGCCTAACAAGGTTACCAAGAGATGAAAAACAAATTAGACAATATTTTTCAGTGTATTTTACAGCTGATTTAAGACATGGGATGTGTTACCATAAGAGATGCTAACAAAAAGCTAACACTCGAGAAGGTCTCGTTTTATGGGGTTATTTATTAAAGGCTCCGTAATTGTGATGAATTGTAATAAGAACTATAATTTTAAGTATGATTGGGAAAAAAATGCCAGTCTCCGTAATTGTAATTGAGTTGTAATTGAACATGGATAATTGAAGAAGTAATTGTAATTCAAAAATGTAATTGACCCCAACCCTGGATCATACACAGCTCATTAGCACATGTCACACAGCAGTGAAACATGGCAGAAACACCAAAAAAAATGTTCATTTTTCAAAACGTCGGTACTGGTGTTACAGCAAAAACAGAGCATTGGAAAAGCGTAATATGAATGTCCAGTTAGAGAATAAAAGAAACTAGTTTGTGTCTTGCTCAAGCCAAGCGCAGACTAAAGCAGGGGCTCTTGAACTTTTTGGATCCAGGGACCATTTACACAGGAGAAAAAACATTCACGGAGCACCTCAATTTAAGACATTTGTACCCTTTAAATGCCATGGGAATGAGCTATTCTTTAACCGTTTCAACTTAAGTATTTGAGCTCTTTGTAGTAAAAATGAACTTACAGAGCACCTGAACTAGTCTTGTATAAAACATAAAATGTTTTTAATACATTTAAAATAAACAAAACATGCACAATTTTGTTTAATGCAGGATTTTATAACCTTTAAGTATGTTTGTTTCATTGGTCCATTGGTCCTAATGTGTAGATATGCACTATATTTATAAGGCTCTATAAAGAAATGTACAAACCAAAAAGGGAGGGATGCAGACAAACCATGAAATGAAGGCATGCAAAGACGATAACTCAGAGTTCAAACACTGCTTAAGTAGTCGAGGGACGTAATCGAGGAATAGTGCACACCTGTGTGGAGACAGGAGGAGGAAAGTGGGATAATCTCTGTAATTACACACTTACAAGACAGGGGGTGTGATAAACAATGAGCCACTCATAGACTGGGGGGAAAAAAAGATTAGCATATCATTACCAACAGAAGAAATACTATTAGGTTGCCATCTTGACGTTTGTTTTTTAATCTACCTAGTCACGGCAAAATACATTATAGTAGATAAATAAGTTGTTACATCCATAAGGTTTAAAAAGCATGTACACACATTAAGACTGGCTACATAAAAGCAGAACAACATGTATTAATGCAGAAAATGAACATGTTTTACCCTTAACTAAGTTTCTCCCAGTAGAGAACCTCCATGGAGGTTTTATCATCGAGGAGAGTCTTCCTGCTAGATCTTTTTCCATGAAATCTACTGGTATTTGGTCTCTTTCAATCCATCCTGGACCTGAGTCGTTCTCTCCGCTCTGCTGCGTGTCTGACAATTTTGTCAAAACGAAGCAGCATCTTTAATGACTCCGTCACGTGTAAAGAAAATTACAGAAATTGTGGAATTTCTCAAAGCAAATATCAAGGTTTAGGGTCACTGGGAAACCCGGACATTTACATGAGTTTTTAAAATCCGACCAGACAAGATGTGAAAACAGGACTTATGCCGGTAAATCTAGACACGATGACCCAAAATAATATGAAAATGCAACAGAATTCAAGCTTTCCCAGCCTCTTTGCTGAGGCAGTTTGACCATGCATGAGCTGTTTGACTAACTATAAAACATAATCGCTGAGTAAGCACCATTTTAGGAAGGTCAAAATAATTTGAAAAAGCTAATTAAACAGGCATTAATCTATTGCGGGCAGATTTATTGGCTGATGGCTGCAGAGTGAGGAGAGCCACACCTCTGCAGTGTGCTGTTTCTCTTCATACAAGGAGACAATGGAGCTGACTGCATTGATTTGCCATTGATTCAAGGTCCAACATGTTCAAAGATCACCTCCCTGTGTGCCATACTTTCTTCTTAGAGGAATTGCAGCAAATCAGATCATTCTGTTGAGGAAGATAACACGGTTACGATGCAGCGTGGAGAGAATTTGCTTTGGCCACATTGTGATTTTGTCCTCATTTGCAGGCCTCTGGGCAGCGAGCGCCGGTCTGTGCGAGGTGTAATTTGGCGGCAGCAGATTGAGCACCTCTCTGCAGACCCTGCAGGCAGCTGGCACTCTGTTAGCTTTGGTGACGGAGAGTGCGGCTATACATCAGCGCGGGGCCATTTCTTAAATAAGGACATGTTGGCAGAAGGCCGAGCAGCAGGAGAGCGGATGGAGGCTCTGTGTGGGCTGCAGCCAAGAGTGTCCAGGTGACAGCGCACGCCTTTAATCTGACAGGTCAGTTTGGCCTCTGCGGCCATTTAAAAAAGCATTCATTTGCATTCGTTTCAAGAACAAAGAGAAGACCTTTAAATGTCTTTAAATGTCCAAAATACCCTGAAGAGGGAACAAGAACAACCCAAACCGGAAGGTGTGGGGTGCATCCCAGCTGTTCACAAAAAAGGGCAACGTCCCAATAACACCCTCCGATCCTCAGCCATGAATCAACACCCTGTCCATGAGACAGAACATCAAGGAGTCCAACCCAACGTCATGTATGCAGACAAAGCTCTCAAACAGGGTACGGTTGGAGTCGCAAACTGTGGCAGTGGAATGTTTTTTAACATTACAAACGTGTGGTTTATATCGGATCCAGAATTTGTGATTTGATGCGTAATCCCTTTTAAAACTTAAAGAGTAACTAAACCCCCAAATCACTTTTTTCTGCTGAAACAAATGTATTTGTGTATTAAAGCTGCAGTATGTAGACTTGTAGAAACAACCACGCTCGCCCCTTCCTTTCATCTTTCAAAAACTACCGTTCCTTACCGCTATTCTTGTGAACGCGCACAACTGTGGAGCCCCATGTGGGGTCATCTGAAATTTCTGAAAAATAAAAAAAAGATCTATGTTTTTGTTTAATATTAAACAACTATATTTTTATACCTTCACTTTGTGAAGTACAAATCTAGTTCAACTAAAATGCAGTAAAAAATATTAATCTAAAAATCTGAGCTCAAACATGATCACATGATCCACGCTAATGGATTTCTAAGGGTCTTATATAAAAATGTATATATATATATTTTTTTAAATGTATGTACAGCAGTTTTAAGTAGTGCTGTTAAGTGATCCTGGTCAAAATCCAACTAAAAGACAAACAAACAAATAAATGAATTAATACATGAATTAATAATTAACATGTCAAGACAAGTGTAAAGTGCCTCCAACACATCCTCGTGTTGTCCGTAAAAATAAATAAAATAAAGGCTAAACATTGTGTAGAAATATTTCAGGGGCTGCTCCAAAATGATAACGAGACATTTTCATTTTCCCACGTCATCGATAAGGCCGCCCCCTTAGACTTTCAGATTCCCATCCTCAGGTCAACATGAATAATTCATTCCTGAAGATTCTTCACAGAAGGGAAACCTGGTGATGGCGGTATACGTGCACGCTCTGATTAATATTTAAGTTACAACCGTAGACGGATCGCCTCTATCCCCACACATCCAATTAAAATGCACCCTCCCCCCTCCCCTCCCCCTCCCCCTGCACAGACCAACTTTTTTTTCTGTCTCTTTTAATTTATTTGCCTGTTTATTTATTCTTCATTTGAGCAGGCACCAGGATGGAATAATAAATGCTCCTCCTTGGTGGTTGGTTAAGACTCATTAAAAGTAAATATTGTGCCTCAGACATATTTTCTTTCAGGGATTTACGTTAATAAGAGAGTGGGTGTGCAGTAATCAGCTAATGGTGAGCCTGGCCACGCAGAGCTAATCGAGTCAAGGTTGAGCAACAATTAGCTGCTGATTACAGGCGGCACGTAAGGCATCGTTCACAAGGTAAAGAGACAGTTTCTTTAGTTTTAAGAAGCCAGATAAATACAACGCGAATTAAACCTTTGTAATCTAAATCAACGTACATTGACATCTTGTTAAAAACTGATGTTATTCACAACAATGTCAACTTATTTAGCCGCCGTTTGCTAAAGTGTGCATCGATCAGCACTTTATCATTATTGTTATTTCTAACCCCTTAAAAACCAGAGGTAAAAGTAATGGATTACAAAAGTACTCGTGTTAATGTAATTGAGTTGCTTTTATGGCTTCTTGTAATATATTTAGAATATATTTCTAAATCAGTCATTTTACTTGCACTTCAGTACATTTTAAAAGCAGTAATTCATTATATTTCTACACCCAACAATTACTGAGTAAATTGTTATTTATTTATTTATTTATTTATTTATTTATTTATTTATTTATTTATTTATTTATTTATTTATTTATTTATTGTTTCAAAAAGATTAACAGACATTGTGAAACTATAAAAAATAAAATGACCAGACAACAATCAAATGCATCACATCATAGTCGACCAATCAGATTGAACATTATGCACTGCGCCAAAACAGCATTTAATGCCAGTTATTTTACTGCTTTCTTTGGTTGTGGAGGTGATTTTGACCTATTATGTTGTAACCCATATGGCACATTTGCTTAGAGTTAGTTCTCAGGCTTTAAGTATAGTTAAATGTAATGTTTTTTTATTTTGAATTCACTAGTGTTTTTTTTTTTGTTTTTTTTAAATAATTGTAGACAACAGACAACAATGAAATTTATCACATCATTGCCGACCAATCAGATTAAACGTAATGCCAAAACAGCATTGAATGCCGATTATTTCAGCCTGCGAATTTTAACAAATTTGAATTGAATTCATTGGTGTTATTTTATTTAAAAAAAAAAAAAAAAGAATTGTACATTTGGACAAATCTTTTATTTAATACAGATTCCTTTGTGGAAAACAAATGAAGTTCCAATTGTGCAAGATATGGTCTCTTTCTTTTTAGGTTTTTACGTGAGATGTTTAATATATCCAGGGGAACCGTGGCAACCATTTATAACCAAATAAATGTGGGGGGTGAAAGTAACTAGCAACTTTTGTTTTGAGTACTATTTAATTGAGCTACTTTTTAGACCAGGCTCAAAACGCCTTCACTTTGTTGTTGTTGTTGTTACGTACACTAGTTAAAATCACTACTCCTCTGTTATTCGTGAACGGATCGGGCTGAAGTTTGGTAGCAATCATCTATGGATGTGTACGCGTCGATGCTCGGAGCTCGATTTTTGATTTGGGGCCCCTAAAGAAAAAAAAAAACAAAAGTCGATTTCTCATTTATTTGTGAGTCAAATTTTACGACTGTTGGTGGTACCGAACCATTGGTACATACCAACCATACGTGGTCATTTTTCAAATGACTAGTTTGGTATGAATACTTAATGAATTTATATGATGAGACGCTCGGAGCCCTTTTTTTTAAATGGGGCCTGTGGCCCACCCCCCATTTCCGGTAATTCCCAAATTTATGGGAACATAGTCGTGTGATATATCGTTTCAAAGGTAATTCAACGTAGATTACACAGGGTACCAGGGGGCCCCCAGGGGCCCTATTTTTCAAATGACTACTCCTTCATTGATTCTTGTTGAATCGGGCTGTAATTTGACGTGGATATTCTATGAGCGGATATCAAGAGCCTCTCTGAGACCTTTTTTCACTCTGTGAAACCGAGTCATTTGGCTGAATTCTTGGGAACGTGGGATGTGCTTTTTGACGCGGAGACGTTCCGCGGGCTCAGCCGTAGTTGAGTATTTTATGTATGACTCACTTGTACTTGAGTACAATTTCAATCAAGTAACAGTATTTCTACTTCAGTAAGATATATCAGTACTCTTTACACCTCTGGTACTTGGACCATAACACTGCAAAAGCTTTTATACGAGCTGAGACAACCATAGATTGTATGAAAACTGCTGCTGGAAATCACATGGGATTCAATAAACACTCCAATATTCACTGTGTGAGGACCTGGTCCAGGATCAGTCAAACTCATTTTAGTTCAGGGGCCAAATACGCAGCAGTTCGATCTCTAGTGGGCCACAGATTTTAAACTGGAAAATGAGTCATTTGAACAATATAACAATAATTATAGTGTACATAAAATACAAAATGTTTAAGAAACTGACAATATCCAAGTGATATATTTCAGTCCCAACAGAATCTTCACTTCACATTTCCAAGATTTGTGACTAATTTCTACTTAATTAAGCAAATTGTTAGGTAATAATTTGAGGTAACTTAAAAGATTTTGTAGGAATGTCCATTTTTTTCAACAGTTTAACATTAAAAATGACCGCAATCCATTGATATAAGCACTGGGAAAGCTGTGAGCCCCTGCAAACAGAAACTCATCTACCCGCAGATGGTCTAGGCTTGTTGTGTTCTTGGGATTCCTATACAGCAATTCCATTCCTTTGAATCCTCGAAGCCCACCGTGCTTGTAATTTAGTTTGCAGAGTACTATACTTCCTTTGTGTACTTTCACAATAAAAAGCTTTCAGATGACTCCTTGAGTTTGAATCACTGGTCGCAGCTGAGGGTGAAGTGGGGAGAATTTCTCTGTTGATAAAATGTAGAGTGATAAATAATCCATGCTGTGTTTTTCCCACGCTTTGATTCTCGTGTTACTCTCTTCACGCACTGCGTCTTGTTTTTCTGGTGATTGTGAGAGTGTAAAACACGACCGGCCTCAGGCAAATGTGCAATAAGTGGAGATACGAGCACAAACAACATTACTGGGTCAAAGCACAAGTTAGTGCTGGGTAGAGGAGGAAAACTGGAACAGAACAAAATTAGTTTGCGTGCAGTATTTATTTTTCATCAAAATTATAGGTGGGACTTGATTGAAAAAATATTTCAATTAATTAGACACTTTTTAATTAATCTAAATTAATGGCACAATAATATTTGACCCGAGAAGCAAAATTTGTTACATTTTTGGTTCATGACTGAATCAATGAAAACAATAAATGAGCTTAAACAACAAAGTGTTTATTATTTAGTGCTAACACAATATCCAATATGAATAAAGAATATTATGATCTCATTGATCAAAAAAGCATAAATTTAATTTAAATAAGCTACATTCATTATTTTCTGGATTTGTTTGAAAACTTTCTAAAACTATTTTTTGTGTGTGTGTGTGTGTGTGTGTGTGTATTATTGCGTATTCCTCCAGAAGTGGAAACTAAATATTGAAAAAGAAGTTAGAATATCTGTAGCATGAAATAAACAGACAAACTGATGAAGTTGACAAATTTTGTTATAAATTATCTTCCTAAATATAGCAGTTCCATGCATGGAGTTTGCATACATAAATGTACAAATATTTTAATTGCCATAAAACAATATTTATTACTGTCAGTTTGATGTCACAGATATTAATTCTACCTCAGATGTGTAGTATAAGTTTTCAGTAAAATGGTCCCAAACTTTTGGAATTTTAGGTTGGTTTTTCTTCTGTTGCGCAATTCTTCTTCACAATATAAATAGTGACGCGACACTGCGTACTGCAGCAAAAATGGAGCAGAAAGATTTTATCATGAATTTAGAACATTAAAACACGCGTTGACGCATATTTTTTAAGTCAATATTATCAATTATGTTACTAATCATTTTTGCGTTATTGTATATGTTACACACATTGTGGCATGAATCTCGACACGTTCTATATATTTAATTCTATTCTATCTGTAGCACTGCTTCTAGCCCCGCCCTCATCCTCTACCATCAATCATTTATGCACTGACTTTTTTCATTTATCATTCATGGACTTGGCTCTGAACCCTGTCATCTTGTCCAATGTGGATTGAAGACCCAGTGCAGCGTCCAAAGGACAGTTGCCTGTGCTAGCTGCTACATGTTTAGCAGCTAGCACAATTTGCACACAACTGGCCCTTTGTTTTTAATCCAGTGATGTTGTTTTAACTCAAATAAACACACACAAAATACAGCAAAGGTGTCTCCTCAGGTTCTCCAGTTGTAGCCGGTGCACCAGTATTATGGGTGTATGAGAACGGTCGCACTCTGTTTGGAGAGCAAAAAATGGGTTTAACTGCATTGTTGTTGTTGTTTTTTTAGTGCGTTATTTTTCTTTAATTAATTATTCGCAATTAACGAGATAAAGTCTCAGCCCTAATTCAAATAAGTAGTAAATCCAATTGTTAAGGGTGAATGAAAGTGGGCAGAGGTGTAGATTACTGATGTATTCTACTCAAGTAGAAGTACTGTTACTTAATTGAAATTGAACTTAAGTACAAGTAATTCATACGTAAAATATTCAAGTACAAGTAAAAAGAAGCTCATTTAAATACGTTTAGTTTTGGTAATAAATCTTGCCACGGTTCCTTTGCATACAGTAAACATCTCATGTAGAAACCTAAAAAGGAACTTTTTGGATGTATTTTCCACAAAGGTATCTGTAATGAAATAAAAGGTTTGTCAAAATGTACAAATATTTTTAAAATAAAATTAAATCAATAAATTCAATTCAAAATAAAAAAGATTCTGAGAAAATTACCTCCATTCAATACTTTTTTGGTGCGGTATTTTTATTTATTTTTCCATTTCATTTTAATCTGGTTGGCTATGATGTGATGCATTTGATTGTCGTCTGGTCATTTCATTATTTGTAGTTTCACAATGTCCGTTAATCGTTTTAAAACAAAAAATAATAAGAAACTTACTCAGTAACGGTTGGGTTATATACTCAAAAAGTACAAGTACCCATAAAAACATCTCAATTACAGTAATGTGACTGCTTGTAACCCATTACTTTCACTTCCTTCCCTGTTCTTCAAACCTTGGACTGACTTTTAGACCTTTAGTACTTGACCTTTTCAGAGCCCCCACATTAATGCTGATCAGGAGGGGGAAGCTTAAAAACCTTCGCAGGGGGGTGGTCACGTCTTTGATTTTCCCATAATTCCACTGAGTGCGTCAGAGCACGCCTTCATCAGAAGCCTGAGCCGGGAGAGATATGGATGATACAGATTTATAATCTATGCATCTGCATCAGGTCAGCCTGGATTCAGTCATCGCTTCCTTTTGGTCGACGAGGCCAAGACAAAGTCAATTAATGCAGACCTTTGGACTCATCCTGGTCCAGGTTTCAGGTTAATTAATCTAATATTTTAGCATATATGAATGAATTAATCATCTCAGATACTTCTTTGGATTCCTTTCTTTGCTTTTTAAATACTACGAGGATGTGTCGCTCGCTCAGAATCAGAGTTTCTACCTGTGTTGCTTCACTCAGAGAAAGGTAATGGTTTTATTCTGGCAGTGGAGGAACTGACATGAAAAGACGGGACGACGTCTTCCTTCCAACCAAAGTTCCTCCGTCGTAAAATCAATGATTTATTGCACCATCGTCTTCATCTTCTCATCTCATTTGGAAAGTCTCTCACAGAGAAATGTGCATCGATGCCCCCGGGGTGGGGGAGGGGTCGGGCCCACCGAACCAACAGGCAGAGCAACTTCACTTTATCATCAACAGACAGAGTTACTGTTCCAGTCTGTTTATGTCTGATAACCAGGATTGGGGTCAATTATAATAATATGTAGTTGTCATGATTCGTAATTAAATTGTAAATGAGTTTAGGTAATTCACTTTGTAATTGTAGTTGCCATGAAAATTCTCCAGAAATTGTCGATTATAATTTAACGCAAAACTGGGGAACCATGTTACAGTTCTATGTACAGATCTACACATATGTAGTTCATAATTATTAAAATATGTTCAATATCAAGCTTTCCCACATTTTACCATTTAAAAAAAAATGTAAATCTAGTGATATACTGACACAAAAAAGGCTCAAAAATAATAAAACCTATGTTTTTATTGATTAGGAAGTCTAACGATGTAACCAATAGATAGTAAATAAATTAGATGATATTTATTTTTAATGTATTTTACAGCTGATTTAGGACCAGTTATCTTAAGAGATGCTAACAGAAAGCTAACACAAGAGGAAGGTTCACTTTTATTAGGTTTTCTGGCTCCGTAATTGTGATTAATTGGAATTGAACTTTAGTCAGTGAGAACGTAATTGTAATTGACTTGCTGAGGTTGAAAAAAAATGTTATTTAATTGTAACTGGAAAAAAAAAAATGCTTTTCACTGTAATTCTGATTGAATTGTAATTTTAACTGAAAAATGTAATTGACCCCAACCCTGATAACAAATACTTGACACCTCGTAAACATTACATAATACAGGTCATTCTATACCTTCAAACTGATTTTTTTTGTAAATAATAATAATATTCTAAAATGACATTTGAGCCCCCGGTTTCTTCAGCTTTAGATAATCAGATGTCTTTACACCCTAATAAACTGTGTGTGAAAAACCCCCGTAATAAGGTTAATTAAGTTAACCATTATTAATACATTTGCATTTCTATGTTTCAGCTGTGCGATGTTGGCGTCAAGCTGAAATTAGGTGAGAGTGAACGGACATATGATATAGAGTGACTCACTGTATGACATGTCTGTTTGTTCTTAGAGTCAAATTGTGTATTTTTGTATTGTTGAATGATTTGTGTGTTTTTAGGGTCATTTTGTGTGTTTTTTTTTGAGTCAATTAAAATATTTTTAGTTGTTTTTGTGTATTTTTGTTGTTGTTTTGCATTTTTGTTTTATTTTGTGTGCTTTTGGACTCAATTTTGTGTTCTTTTGAAGTAATTTGGGAGTTTTTGTCATAATTATGAGTGTTTTTCTTATGGTGTTACAATATATATTGTAGGTATACCTATTATACTGTATTCTACTTGTCACCTCGTACAGGTTACGTAGTACAGATCGTTCTACCTTCAAACTGATTTATTTTGTTGTAAATATAATAATTTGCACATAAAAATTACATTTTTAAAGGACATTTAAACCTCCGATTTTTCCCATTTCCATTTTGTTGTAGTTAACAATTAATTACCAATTGTTATTAAATTTACATTGTAATGTTTCAGCTATGCAACGGGAGCATCACGATGAAAACAGGTAAAGATTCCGTAAGATTTCTTTTAGTGTGTGTTCTTGGAGTCAAATTGTGTATTTTCGTTGTTGTTTTGTTTTTGTTTTATTTTGTGTGCTTTTGGACTCATTTTTTGTGTACTTGTGAACTAGTATTTTTGGAGTTAACTTGTGTATTTTTGTCAGAATTGTTATTGTTTCTATTAGTATTGTGTATGTTGTATTGATATTATGGTGTTTTTTGCTGTTGATATGGATTTTTGTTTCACTTTGGGATTATTTTTTAGTAATTTCCCGAATATACATTTTTATTTATTTTTTTGTCCACTTAGCCGTGAGTGTTTCCAAGTGTTTTCGAGCTGAGCCGTAGGAAATAATCGATGGCAAATAAAGCCAAAAAAAAAAAAAACTCTAGAAAACAATAACCAGGAATAATTATATTTAATGTAAAAGAATCTGTATTATTAACAGAAAACATTCAGAACAGGCTGGTGTGATTTAAAAGAAGAACCCAACGCTCTACAATAAAATGCACCTTATACTTTCTTTTATTGCATTTTGGAGAAAACTTTCTCTTGCCTGTCGTATTAAAGCTGCGTCAACCTTCAGGTTGTTCTCTGTGATTATGAGCGCTGTGGTGCTGCTCCACCATCACAGCCATAATCCCAGTGAAGAACAGCCTCCTGGGTGTTTTTGCCAGCGGCAATAACAAACTCATCCTTAATGCAGTTGGAGTTTACAGTGTGCACCGGCTGTCAGCTGATAACCAAGGTAACAGGTGGTATTTATTATTATGTGGAGTGTGTTTATTGGTCTGTAATCCCGCTCTGTGGAAATGAGGGGATGATGCAGACACTATATACATTCATGAGGGTCTCCAGTGAAAAATTACGAGTGATTGACATCTTTTTGGTTTTATGATGAGATCCTGGGGACACTTTTCCTTTTTGCACTAAAGGTAGAAAGTATGTCAGCAAAGTAGGTGGAGCTTGAGATTCCTGCCAGGGGGGGTTAAAAGAAAAAATAGAATTAAATAAATAAATGCCAGCCACAATGTGTGTAACATATACAACTACAATAGTTGCATTTCCTGAAGAAAATGCAAGTGAGGATGCAGGTGCTAGCCTGTGTCGCACTATATTAGCTTAGCATATATTAGCAATAGCATTGACATAGCAATAGCATTAACCGAGCTTTGGCATTAGCACAGCATTAGCTTTAGCCTAGTTTTGGCATTAGCATAGTGTTAGCATAGCATTAAAATAACATTAGCATTAACCTAGCTTTGATGTTTGCATAACATTAACATAGCATTAGCATTAACCTAGCATTAAGATTAGCATAACATTAGCATTAGCCTACTGTTAGCATTAGCCTAGCATTAACCTAGCGTTAGCATGAGCCTATCAATAGCATTATCCTAGCATTAATATTAGTCTAAAATTAGCATTAACTAAGCATTAGCCTTACCTAACACTAACTTAATATTAGTCTAGCATTAGAATTAAGGTAGCATTAGCCTAACATTAGCATAAACCTAGCAATAGCATTAACCTAGCATTTGCACTAACCTAGCATTAGCATTTTCCTAGCATTAACACTATCCTAATATTAGTTTAGCATTAGAATTAAGGTAGCATTAGCCTAACATTAGCATTAACTTAACAATAGCATTAACCTAGCATTAGCATTAACCTAGCATTTGTACTAACCTAGCCTTAGTGAAGCAATTTCATTAATCTAGCAATAGCTTAACATTAGCAATAAAGTTGAAAAAGGTTGAAATGGGTTGAACATGTTAAAGGTTGAATAATAACGCAAATATTATTAGTAACATAAATGATAATGTTGACTACAAAAATTTGTGTCGTTTAATGTTCTAAATTCATGATAAAATTAGGCTGGCGGCTGCTTTCTGCTTCATTTTTGCTGCAGTACCATGAACTGCTGGGTGTAGAGTCGCTTCACCATTTACATTGTGAAGAAGAATTGAGCAACAGAAGAAGAACCAACCTAAAGTCTCAAAAGTTTCACTGAAAACTTATACTACGCACCTGAGGTACAACTAACATGTGACATGAAACTACCAATAATATGTTGGAATCCATTTATATTATTAATATTTCTCTATAAAAGCAAAGAATCTCTGTCTGTCTGTCTGTCTGTCTGTCTGTGTGTGTGTTCCTCAAATATCTCTACGGATCAGGATCAGAATGACCTGAGAGTTTCAACATGGCTGCTGCTTGTTCAAGGGTGTGCAAAGTTGTATTTGTTTGGACGCCCCACCCCCATGCCCCACCTCCTGAGTCGACGGGCTCAGTGATGATGTCATAAGGCCTAGCTCTACGTGATCATGTCATCAGGTAGAACATTAGAACATTGGAACATTGGTCCAACCTCTACAGTGATGATGTCACTAGTCCTACCTCCACAGTGATGATGTCATCAGTCCTACCTCTACAGTGATGATGTCCCACCTTCAAACACAACCTCATTTGGCCATCCATGAAAAAGCTACTTAACCTCCCACTTTTCTATAGTAATACATACTTCCTACGGGTACTGTACTAGTTTATATAAAAGATATTAAAAAATTATTATTATTAATTTAGGAAAACTGTAATTAAAACTTTTGACCCCCCTGCAAACTCCACGTAGCTCCTTTCTTGTCTCTAAACCATTTGTATTCTTGGATGTTTCACTTTCTCACTGTCGACTCTGAACATTCTACGACTATCATCTGGGAACGTGGTCATTAGCGTGGGACGCCTTGGCTCTGATTCCCGTCCGATCGCTGCTTCTGGCTGCCCGCTGGGCCGCCCGTGGCGTTTTGATTGAATGTTTTCTGTTCACACAAACAGAACTTCCTTTAATGGGACAGTGATCTATACGCAGGTAATTACAATTGGTCATGATGGATAGTGCCGTCGTGATTATACGCAGATTAAACAAATTTCAAGAAGTCAAAATGCCACAAACTGTTCCTGGGTGTGATTCAGCCTTCCACAGGGATTTCAGAGAAACCTCAGAAATGCACGACTAAAGCTTTCATTTTTGTTTCAAACTAACTATTCAGACTCAAGACGTGATATGTTTTAGAAGTGAAATTGGACTGTTTTTAAAAGTAAATTCACAAAATGACTCCAAAAACACACAAAATGACAGAAAAGTACACAAAATGACAGAAAAGTACACAAAAAGAGCAAAAACACACAATATTATCAATAAAACACAGAACTGCAAAAATCTACAGGATAGACGAATATACAAAACAACAACAAAAACACACAAAATGACAGAAAAAGTAAACAAAAAGAGCGAAAACAAACAACAAAACAACAACAACAAAAAACACAGAAAATTACCCATAAAACACACACAAAAAAACTAAAATTTACAGAATAACTGAAAAATGCAAAAACACAACAAAATTACTACAAAACATGACAGACAAAATACAGAAAACAACAACAAAAATACTACAGAATGTGAAGGGAAAAATACTCAAAACGACTTCCCAAACACACAAAACATCTAAAACAGACAAATTAACAAAAAAGAAAGAAAAAAAATACACCAAACAACCAGCAAACACACACAAAGTTACACTAAAAACACACAAAACAACAACAAAAAACACTGAAAATTATCCATAAAACACAAAAGAGCAAAGATTTACAGAATGAAAATGAAAAATATACAAAAAAAACACAACAAAAGACACAAAAGCCTTTGTTCTTACCTGTGTTAATGCTTAGATTAGTTATTATTGTAAATTCATATAAATAAATATTGTGCAAACAAAGAAACAACATGAGCACAGATAAATTTTGCACAAAGACACAAATTATTTGAAACTTTTCCTACTCAGAAGTACACTTACTACTAAGTTTTCTTTTAAGTTAGTCTGCTTGCTTTTGGTCTCTTGTCTTGTTTTGGTCTGTTGAAAAAGTTTAGCCACAGAAAAACCATGAAGTCAATCAGTTGGTGAAACTAAAATCTTCCTTCCTTGACTTTTGATAAAAAGTGACAAAAATGTAGTAAAAGTTTAGTTGGATTTCTCTCATGCAGAGAGGAGGAAAGTGATGAGTTTGCTGCAATGACAGAGTGTTAAGGCTAATTGGTGTGATTAGCATGATTAGCAGGGCTCTAAGCTAGCACTTGTGATTAAGAGGACTGATGGTCGTGATAAAGACCGTCCGGCAGAGACTGCTGCACCGCTAAGTGGACAAAATGAGGTGGAGTTCTGGATATCCTGTGTTCTACCTAATCCTCTCATGAGCCGTGAGGTGTGAACGTATTGGTCATCATCTCACGTCAGATCTGTGCATCTATCTCTGTATCTATTTGTGCATCTATCTGTGTATTTATCTGTGCATCTATCTGTGCATCTACAGTATGCGTGGATCTATCTGTGGATCTGTCTGTGTATCTACAGCAGTGACGTGCCGTCAGGGTAGGCAGTGCCTACCCAAGGGTGAATTGATATTTTGATTATTTGTTTTAATTATAATATAATTATAAATTGTTTATTTTTCCATTTCCAATAGCCTACAGTACCTATAAGTTTGAAAGTGTCCGCATTTTGTGCGTTTCATAGCCCAAATTACTAAACAGCGCTATTTCCTGGAACAGCTGCACAGTCTCATTCCGCTGTAAGGCAGAGGGAGGCCACACCCACTCCCAAAGGCACGTTGCTCCTCTGCCTCCGTTCCCATTGCGTGTTTGCGCATGTGCAGTCAGGTCCCCAAGATGACAACCATTTACGTCCAAAGGCAGCTCTCTACGCTGCCTTTGGACGTAACCGCGCTATGCTAAATACTATATGTAAGTTCATTGTACATTAGTGAAAAGATGCCATGTGACCACTGCTGCTACGTTCTCTAGCGAGTGGGCGGGATAACACTACAGTCAGGATGACAGCGCTAGAAATGATTGAGAAACTTGACAGCTTTTAAAAGATGGAGACCAACACCTGAGCTACCAGACCTTCAGCAAAGGTAAGGTCAGAATATGTTTCATACTTTCCACAGTGAATGGTACAAAAGGAAGGAGTGGCTTTGTGGATGCTCCTCACTGAGGCTGTTCCGAGTTGTTGTTGTTGTTTTCTTTTTCTCCGTGTTTCCAACACAAACAACAGATGCGCTGCCGTATCATGAGATATATCTTGTTGGGAGAGTATGGAGGTTATAATAAATAATTGTTTTATGTTTCTTTAATGGTGTTTTACGATGTTGATTTTGTTAGATGGCTAAATACTTGTTCATGTGGATCTTGTTGGGTTTTTTCTTTCTTATTATGAATTTTATGTTTTGATAAGCGCATTGAGATGACTTTGTTGGAAATTGCTTTATACAAATAAAATTGATTTGAATTGAATTAACACTTGCCAGCAGAAACATTTGAAATTGTCATTGGTTGTCTCGATTTGCAACGTGCCTACCCAACCCTAGTGGTCACGGCACGTCACTGATCTACAGTATGTGTGGATCTATCTGTGTATCTATCGGTGGATCTATCTGTGCATCTATCTGTGCATCTATCTGTGCATCTATCTGTGCATCTATCTGTGCGGATCTATCTGTGGATCTATAGTATGTGCGGATCTATCTGTGGATCTATCTGTGCATCTATCTGTGTATCTATCGGTGGATCTATCTGTGCATCTATCTGTGCATCTATCTGTGCATCTATCTGTGCGGATCTATCTGTGGATCTATAGTATGTGCGGATCTATCTGTGGATCTATCTGTAGATCTATCTGTGCATCTATCTGTCCATCTTCTCGTAGACGAAGAAAGCAAATGAAAGGAGGAGCCTCACATTTTTCTTCTCAGTCCAAGTGTAATTATCTCATTGTTTTTCTGTCTTCTTTGCTGCTGGGCTCAAACATTCCCCAACGCCTTCTTCCAAATGAAAAATCCAATGTATTTCACCCACTGTGTCCGTGTGCGCGTGTTCATATATATATTTAATGAGCCGATTACAATTTACTCTCCCCGGGAGATGCACCAACAGGTTAAAATCCAGTTTAAAAACAATAACACCCATGTAGCTCTGCAGGGTGTGTGCGCGTGGCTGCACATTACAAACCACAAAAAATAAAACAAAATACTTTACTTCTTCCAATTGGTATAAGTTATGAATGCATTTGTGTGACAGTGGTTGGCTTAAAACGTGTACACCTTACCACCAGAACCATTTCACACATAACCACCAGGCTTTAGGCAACAATAAAGAGGAAAAATGTCAGCCGTTACGCACATTCCGCCTTTAATTTCCTCCACAATTAGAGTGTAGATCCACAGCGGGACGGCAGGAAGGCCAAACACTGAGCAGATAATGATGTCAAACGCTCACCCGTGCTCACTGTGGAAGCTTTAGTCCAACATTTCCTGCTCTGCTTTTAGTCCCACAGGATGTTATGTTTGCAAATATGTAAAGTCATAATTTTCAATAAAGTTTTCATCGAAAACAAGACTCAAGGTCTTATTTTCTAGCATTTTTTCAATGAATGAATCAAAATTAATGAAGATATTTTATTTATTAACTCCTGTGTTAAATACAAAACATAGTCAACGTCTATGAAGAGTTTGAGGGCAAATGTTTGTGTGTTTTTGTTTTTTTTTCTTCTGACACGTTTTCTATGTTTTGGGTGGAGAAAAAACCCCATCATCCCAATTTGGATCCTCAACCTAAATGACGTCATCGACTACATTTTTAATTGAAATACAAATTCACTGCATTTATCAGTTGACAGTAATTCAGGACCTATCTGATCTGGGAGCTTGTGAGTTTTTCAGTTATAGAAAATAATGTTTGAAAGTTGAAAACTATTGCTGCCTGCTTTGACTAAGCCATCATTGAATTTCCACAGATTCATTTTGTACATTTCTAGATGAATTTGGAGTTTTGTTGATCTCCATTTACGCTCAGCTTTTCTACAATCAGATTCTAATTTCTGCACTATTTCAGTCTTCCTCCAAGCTGATTTATGTCTGTTTGGTTTTCTTGGCACTTGACACTTGGTTGGTGTCATTACTATGGCTTTCACAAACTGTGTATGTGTTGTCATTCATTTACCTTTTCTTAAGACACAGACGTAAGTCGAACAGATGTTGCCATGCGTACGTCTACAAAGAAATAATCAAAAATGTGTCCTTGAGTGTGTCCTCTCACATTTTCTTTATTTTATCTTTATTTTACCAGGTTGGTCACTGAGAACCAGTTCTCATTTACAGTGAAGACCTGTCCAAGAGGCAGCATCAGGGCAAATACAAAATAACAAGTGTATAAATGTTGTATAAACCGAAGGTTTCCAGTAAAGGTTAGAGTTTCTTGGCAGCACTGTGTATGCTATTGTCTACATTAATATTAAAGTCACTTGTTGTTATTTTAAAAAGTTGTATTCAGTGCAGACAACTGACAGTAGTTCAGCAAAATGACCCACACATTTCAATAAACCAGTGGTTCTCAACCTTTTCAGCCCCAGACTTCCAAAATAAAGGTGCCAGAGAGTGGGGACCCCCACTGTAGCTGAAGGTGTTTGAACACAGACATGAACATTGAAGAACAGTCATGTGGAGACAGGGCCATCCATTGTTCTAGGAATCTGTGATAACCAAATTTATTTATTCATTTATTAATTTGAATAAAATCCACTGTTATCCACAAAGTGTATCATTATTTACACCATAGTATATAGTCATCTAAAAGATGTAAATCCTTGTTTTAATCAGAAATAAAATGGGTTCAAAATGACCAAAAATGGTACAAAAGGTGGTGAAATTTGTTAAAAGTTGCAAGTTAGAGTGGACAAAAACTGACAGAAAAAGTGGTAAAAAGGGTTCATTGTGTCAATATTGGCTTAAAAGTGGCAGAAATTGAGGAAACGGGGATGGGATAATGTAATTTAAAAATTTGTACAATTAGTTAATTAAACTGGCAAATAATGGGCATGAAAAATCGTGAAAATAAACATGAAACATAGTGAAAAGAGGTCAAAAGTGACAATAATTGATCAACATATGTGACATTAGGTGGGAAAAGTGGTGGAAAGGGTTTATAAGTGCTGAAAATGTCTTGAAAGTGGAAAGGATGTGCAGAAAAGGCATTGAAATTTGATGGAGAAGTGGCAGGAATGGGAGTAAAGTATCAAAAATGCATTTAAAGGAGCAAAAAAATGGTTAACATAGGTTAAAATGTGGCAAGTTTGGTTTAGTTGCAGACAAAGGGTAAAAATAAGCAAAAATGGGCTGAAATTGTTAAAAAAAATACTCTTAGTCTCTTGAAGACGGATCTGGCAACCCCCTCCCAGTGTCTTGGAACCCCCAAATGGGCTCCAATTGTCAGACTGGGCAGTAAAGAGAGACCTCAGGCCAGGTTGAGGAGGAACATGTGATAACAGATGTTTTTTCTTAGACAATGCCCAGGCTTAAGAGATTCCCCTTTTCATAATACACACAGTGCCCTTATTGCCTCCAGGTTATTAAAAGTAAATGTTATATTGACATTTCCATCACTCAGGCTTATTGCTTCCTCCTCACTCAAGACACTGACAACTTTCATCCGTGGAAGCTTCTCTGAGCTCCCATTCTCTGTGATTAAAAACGCGGCTCGTCTTTCCTGCAGCACAGATCATCTACAATGACCCGTTAGTGCCAAAGAGACGGGACAGGCCCAGTGAAATGAGTTTTACAATGTGGCGGGAATGGAACTGAAAATCATCAAAGGTCAAAACACAGATTAAACAAACTAGACTAGACTAAAACATAGATACTGTAGTTCTCACATGAGGGATCCAGGAACATGAAAACAATGCACAGTACAGATTGAACAGGATTCATTCTGTGTGGAGCAGTGTTGGGGTCAATTATAATTGTAACTGCGTAATTGATAATTAATTACAATTATGGCATAATTAGTGAGGATGCAGGACGCGTCACTAGATTTATTATTAATCAAGTAGTGATTTCTTCTGTCGCAGTTTCTGTGCGTTTCACCTCCTTCTGTGCTTAACCGATTATGACAATTCAGCACAGTGGTGCTTTTACTCTTGGGATCTGTAACTTTTGTCATTTTTTTTTTTTTAGCGATTTTCTTTGTGCAAAAAGTTTCATTATAATAATTGGGAAATTCCCTTTTTCTACTGTTTCTACTTAAGCTTCAAAACGTGCCGCACAGGAGGCGCAGGACACGCAGCGGGACCTCTGACGCTCCTAGAAGCGCATCCACTATATATTGTCTATATGTAAACCTGATACTTTCGACTAGGGATGTAACGATTAATCGTCAGGCAGTTAAAAATCGATTCATAGGTATCACGGTTGATATCGATTTTCTGAAAATTGAATCGCAGTACTTTTTTTAACCAGCAACAAGTGTAGGCGGCGGGCGGAGTCTGCTAATACTTTCTTTCTGGCCGCCTTCTACTTTTAAATATGTTAATAAATGATTAATTTCCCCTTTAGCACCGAAAGAATATCTGTAGTATTACTTGAATATCTGTAAAAGTCACGTTTTTCTATTAGCTCTGTCTGCTAGCATAGCTTCTCTTCTTCACTGAAAGATATCTGCATGCCAACCGACCACTGTATTACCAGCGCCCTCTGCTGGTCCAAACAAATATGACGTAAATCATTGCAATCACGGTTTTTTTTTTTTTTTTTTTAAAGTCCAATTGTTAAGGCACAAAATACATTTTCAGTTGCACTTTTAAAAAGAAAAATAACTTACGCAGTTTTGCATTGTTTATTATAGAACCAGAATTTAAATTAATAGGCTTCATTTTCATTTGTATTATTCCTTTATTTATTTCATTCAAGATTTATTTTTAGTTAAATTGCATTGTTTTGAATAGTCAAGGAATTCTTTTGACAATGAAAAATAAAAGGAAAATCGTACCTTATTTTCGAGTTTTTTTCCCAAAAAAAAAAATTTGTCTACAGTCCCATTTTGTAAAATAAATCGTGAGAGAATCGTATCGTGAACCCAGTATCGTGAATCGAATCGTATCGGAAGTTGAGTGAATCGCTACATCTCTACTTTCGACGCTTTTGATGCGTTTGGTGTGAACGCGCCATTATAAAGAAATACACCATTGAAAAATTCCTTTTTCTGCACAATAACATGGATTATCCTTATCTGTGATACATGGATTTTGTAAATAGATCTGATGGGTGTCTTGCGTGTGTTGTGCCTGTTTGTGTTTCACTTTCTCATGTGTGCTGATCTGATGTTGACATTAACAGCTGTTAGTTAATAAAAATCTGTGTTTACCACTAAAACAAACACACTGTAAATATGTCTTTCACTGTTGGGTCGAACTCGGACGAGAAATTGCGGCTTGATCCGCACTCCAACTGTGACACGGTTATTTATTTACTCGCTGCTGATGTGACTGTTTACTGCAAAAGCTGTGCACATGCCTCTGCGTACATCTGTGGAACCAAACAGTAGTTTGGTCCACTGTGCTTGTCTTCTTCTCATTCTTCTTTATTTCTGGTGGACGGCTCTCCAAGCCGTAGAGAAAACACACCAGCGTCATTTGACATCACCACCACGTCACGTCCGCAGAACTGCCGGGAAATCAGACCCAGAACAGCAGAACAAAATGTATCTCACAAACTGTTCAAGACAAAAGGTAGAAATGTGTGTGGGCTCATTCCCTTCGGTTTACAGCGCTTCATCAACCGCATTAAAAGACTTAAAATTAACGTTTATTTCTTCACAAATCCTGCCCTATGCTCCTTTAATATGATTTGAAAAAAAATTGCTTCCAGCAGCTTTAAACCAAAACCAGAAAATGTGTTCTATCAAGTTTCCCAGCCTTATGTTTTGAATGATAAGCATGTGAAGTGTGCCTGTCTCAAATATAACAGGATCAATTTCGCAAATAAAGCTTAACGAAACATTTTTCTCTTTTATTAAGCACTTTTTAATGTGTCACTGTGTGATATAAGCAGCAGTACAAACAAAATGTTCTCTAATGAAGGGAAAGGCTCTTTGTTTCCACAGGTTTCTCATATTCTCCTCTTTGCTTTTGATACATTTCTGTTTGAACATTGGCTTTGCCTGGAGCTTTGATCTGACTCTTTCATCTTCACATTTTATTGAATATGTTTCTATGTTTTCAAAAATTGTCTGTTTTGATTATAACCAAATAAGCCCCATCTTGTTTTGTCGATGAAATTACATTTAATTAAAAGTGTTAAATAAAAAAAAAAGATAAGAAACTGAATTTGTTGGCGTTAATAAGAGACTATTTTTTATTCGCCTTTTTTTCTTTTTCTGGTCATTTCTCTGTTCGTTCTCTGGCCCTGCGTTGCATATCTCAGTGCAAGATGTTTCTTTAATTGGAAACATGTCACATTTTTCCCGCGAGCAGAACGTATGCGTGTATATGCATGCATGCGTGTGTGTGTGTGTGTGTGTTTACAGGCGTCCATGCCATCCTTATTAAACCCGCAGCTTCTCCCAGTCTCTGCCCAGTGACAGTTTCCAAAGCTGTGACATTTATATCCAAATGGTAATTGATTCAGAGGAAGCTGTTAGTATGCAGGGCCGCTTTAACAACACTACTCTTGGGGGGGCCGTGAGAGGGTGGGGGTGGGGGGTGGGATCAAGTCCCCGAAAGGAGGGAAAGGATCTTCTTTTGTGATGGTTGTTTTCGGTCTCCAGAGAAATAGAAAGGGCTTGTTTTTCACGGACACACACACTGACACAAACACGCGCACACACACACACACACTCACACACACACACACACACAGTCCAGGCTGGTATTGATTGGACGCCACTGGCAGTACAGACAGTGTTCTTCTCTCCTGGTGTGTTCCACCTGCACAGAGCAGGTAAGCAGAGGATCCAGAGGGGAGGATTACTGCTGCTGCTGCTGAGGCCTGCAGGGCAGAAATAATGGCCTCTCATGCCGCACGCACACACGCAGTTGTCACTCCTGATTATCGCTCGCTGAGCTCCGGCCGCAGACGGTTAAAACGATAACATGCTGAGCGAGGCCAAAGGAAGCTGCAGATTGACTGAATGAACACACCCCAACACTATCGGAGTTTGTGTTTGTCAGTTTCCTCCTGAAAACATCCACCAAACCAGAGCCGCCTTTATGATGTCCGATTATAAACACACCTCAGGATAAATGAGAATGCAACAAAATGCGTATAGGTATATACACCCCAAACAAAGAAAAACATGTACGCAGCCACACATCTTTGGATAAATGTGTACTTACGTGCAGGTATATACACCCCAAACAAAGATAAACATGTATGCATCCACACATCCTTGGATAAATGTGTACTTACGTGCAGGTATATACACCTCAAACAAAGATAAACATGTATGCAGCCACACATCTTTGGATAAATGTGTATGTAACCTAATGCATGCAGGTATATACACCCCAAACAAAGATAAACATGTACGCAGTCACACATCCTTGGATAAATATGTACTTACATGCAGGTATACACCCCAAACAAAGATAAACATGTATGCATCCACACATTCTTGGATAAATGTGTACTTACGTGCAGGTATATACTCCTCAAACAAAGATAAACATGTATGCAGCCACACATCTTTGGATAAATGTGTATGTAACCTAATGCATGCAGGTATATACACCCCAAACAAAGATAAACATGTACGCAGTCACACATCCTTGGATAAATATGTACTTACATGCAGGTATACACCCCAAACAAAGATAAACATGTATGCATCCACACATTCTTGGATAAATGTGTACTTACGTGCAGGTATATACACCTCAAACAAAGATAAACATGTATGCAGCCACACATCTTTGGATAAATGTGTATGTAACCTAATGCATGCAAGTATATACACCCCAAACAAAGATAAACATGTACGCAGTCACACATCCTTGGATAAATATGTACTTACATGCAGGTATACACTTCAAACAAAGATAAACATGTATGCAGTCACACATCCTTGGATAAATGTGTACTTACGTGCAGGTATATACACTTCAAACAAAGATAAACATGTATGCAGCCACACATCCTTGGATAAATGTGTACTTACGTGCAGGTATATACACTTCAAACAAAGATAAACATGTATGCAGCCACACATCTTTGGATAAATGTGTATCTAGCCTAATGCATGCAGGTATACACATCCCAAACAAAGATAAACATGTACGGCAGCCACACATCTTTGGATAAATGTGTACTTACATGCAGGTATACACCCCAAACAAAGATAAACATGTATGCAGCCACACATCTTTGGATAAATGTGTACTTACATGCAGGTATACACCCCAAACAAAGATAAACATGTATGCAGCCACACATCTTTGGATAAATGTGTATGTAACCTATTGCATGCAGGTATATACATCCCAAACAAAGATAAACATGTACGCAGTCACACATACTTGGATAAATATGTACTTACATGCAGGTATACACTTCAAACAGAGATAAACATGTACACAGTCATGCATCCTTGGCTAAATATGTACTTACATGTAGGTATTCACCCCCAAACAAAGATAAACATGTACGCAGCCACACATCCTTGGATACAAGCAGGTATATATCCCTTGATTGTGCAACTCATACACAGGACTATAGCTTATGATGAACAGCTAAACAAAGGATAACAGGATAAGCCTAAATATGAACAAGGATAGGTGGGTAAATACCAATATATACAGGTATACAGATTCCCTCTTATGCTGAACACCTAACCTGGTCAGGAGTATGTTTTTTTCTGGATAGGATCTGAGCGAGTATGAAAGCCCCGCCTCCTGACCAATCAGTTCTCTTGAAAAATGACCTGTCCAATAAAAAGAGGATCATTCTGTGGACACGTTGCTGTGTGGATCTGATGTGACGCTGACAGAAGAGAGAACATTTATCCTTTAATTTACCGATGACATCCTATAGGAAACATATATATTTATATCTGATGGACTGACCTACATTAGTCAGCTGATAAAGCCTGCGTACATCAGACGCTTTCAGAACCATAAATTCATTCATTCATTCATGTTTCCTGTGGTGACGCTGAGAGCCTCAGTCCTGTAAGATAATATAAAATACAAATATTGTCCACCTTATGATGTAGGCTGATATGTATGAACGCAGCATCAGCGCCACAGATTTAATAAAGTGAAACTGATCAGTGTCTGTTTTCTCTGATAAATATTGTATTCATCATTAATTTAAGCATCAATTCCTGCATTCATTCCTTCTTACTTTTTTTTCTGCAGCAACAGTGTTGTTTTTGGTCTGAATTATTTTTACATCTTTATAATTTTAAAGAATTATTCCTCAATTGTCACGTATGTCTGCACAGTATCTCCATGATTGTGATTGGTCTGACGCTGCCATCTCCACCCCCTCCACAGGAGCGCACACGTAGCCAGGCTGAAATCACCTCGCTTAAGTGAACGTGTTTTTTTTTTATATATCCTGCTTCATAGTACAGCTGCTCTCAGACAGAGAATGTTTGGTTAGGTGAGATATCCCGGATATACATCCAGCTTCATAGTACAGGCCCCACAGGATAAGTTGGTGAATACTCCCAGTATAGGTGGGTTAGTATGTTCCAGGGGGGACAGATATACAGCCCAGGATAAATGGATACACACACCAGAATGAACAAAGATATGAAACGCAAACGCACACACACACACACAGCATCTAAAATACAAACAAAGAAGGGAAAGGTTTTAATTTCCCTCGACCCTCTTAGTAAGCATCCTTTACAGTGTCGCTGAGCTCCAAATTGGGTGTTTTACTGCAGCTTCGATGCCTCACCGAGCAACGAGGTGTGTCAAATGGAAACAAATGAGAGGAGCTTTCGAGCCTCTGCGGTAGTTCAACTGAAGAAATAAATGGAAATATAAGTGCACGGCTGAAAGTTCATATTTATCTTTTTAGTCTCATCATCTGAGGAGCACTCACACATGGGCTACATTTGGTTTTTAATTAGCCTGCATTAAAGACAGGCAAGTAACTGTGAGACCCACCAGTGTTTGCCCTTGTATACCCACTACTTTACATCCAAGCTTTGTCCATGCATCCAAACTCACACTTTCTCCAGCAAGAGTTGCTCATAACATACATTTTCAGTTTTAAAAATGCAGCTTTTTGTTAACAGCACCACAGTTTGCCTTAAAAAAAAAAACAAAAAACAAAACATACTTTTAAACAATGTAAACAGATTAATTTGGAAGTGGGGGGAAAAACGTCGGTGCATTTTTATGTGTTAAGTAAATAAATACAGTTGAATGTTTATTTTAGAAAACAGAAAAAGTTACATGAATATGTAATATCAATAAAAGATAAGTCAGAATTAAGTCAGAAATGTTTCTCTTATCCATATAATGTCCTAAAAAATTGGATAAAGTAAGTAGATAGATAGATAGATAGATAGATAGATAGATAGATAGATAGATAGATAGATAGATAGATAGATAGATAGATAGATAGATAGATAGATAGATATATTTATAATTGAAATAAATACATTAAATAAATACATAAATGAATATATTTCAGAATAAAAGCACTTTGTACTAAGAGTTTTTCTTCATTTTTGTGTGTTTGTGCAGGAACTGTGAGTTTAATTTCTTTTTTTTTTTAAACTGTTTGATCTCTAAAAATCTCATCAATCTTTAATAAACCATTTGCAATGTTCTTTGTATCCGACCAGAAACACTGGGAGCCTCTGCTTAGTCGACAGATCACAAAGTAACATCAAACACGACTGTCAGTTTGAGTCCAGCCTTTTAAATTTAGGATGATTTCAGTTTTTACACTTCCATATTAATACTGCTTTTGGGGATTTTTTTTTAGTATTTACTGACATAACAAACGTGTTTGTAGACTGTTGGTGAATTAACCCACAGAGCCACACGAGCAGAACATACACCAAAACAGTGATTCTGCGTCAGCTGCAGGAGCGTGTTGGGATTTTCAGGAGTTTTTGGGGCGAGATCTGCAGTTCTTTGGCGTCACTGTGAACCATGAATCAGCTGCTTCTTCAACAGCCCTGCACGGCTCAATGATAGTCGATCGAGTGTGTGTGAAACCATTAATATCCTCAGCAGTGAACAAGCAGTGAGGGATAAAAAGCTCTAAGTACATTTTATACTTGTTCACCAATGTGTGGATATTAATGAGACCAATATTTTATCATCTAGATATTATCTCTGGTGTTGTATAGTAAAAAAAAAAAAGAAGAAGAAGAAGAAGAAGAAGAAGAAGAAGAAGAAGAAGAAGAAGAAGAAGAAGAAGAAGAAGAAGAAGAAGAAGAAGAAGAAGAAGAAGAAGCATGAATTAGAATTGGAAACGTGTTGGAGTCTTTGGACAAGTTGGGACAATGAATGATCAAAATGTAGAAAAATAAGTGAGGTAAAATAAAACATAAAAATAAAACAAAGTATGAAAAAAATAAACATAAAAAATAGCTCCTGAGCAGCAATGGTCGGGGCCAGGCAATTTAGGAAATATTGGCAATTCTGAGCAACAAGCCATGTGGCTTGTGTGTTCGAAATCGCATACTAACGTACATTCAATGAGTACATACTGTCTAGTATATACTATAGGTATTTAGGATGGTGACCATCCCCACTGCAGTATACTTCCTAGTTAGGAAGTGAGGCATTTCTGTGTCTTAAAGGGGCCAATTTTAAATTAGGCAAAAAGGTTTGGTTTGCTTTTCCAGTTTCAAAATCTGAATTCTGCGTTTTCCATCCATTTGAAGCTAATGTTTTTAATCTCAGGCTGCGTTCAAAATAACACACGCCATACTATACACTACAAACTTAATGAGTATATACTGTCGACAATATACTATAAGTATGAATAGGATGATGAGCGTTCCCACTAAAGTATACTTCGATCGTTTCCCAAGATGCATTTGGAACCTACAACGACAAAAACCTGAAGCACACTGAGGCTAAATATATCTGTTGATTCTCCACCTTTATTTTGAAACTCCTGAAAACATTTTAAGTGATAGTGACCATGTAGAATATCAACATCTTCTCATTTGATCCATAAAACTCGCGGAAACACATTTCATTCCGACATTTCGAGATTTTTGGAGACCCTCTATTGTGCTACTAGCTACCAATTAATTTCAAAACAAGAGCCCTATTGACAAAAGTGTTAAAAAAAAAAAAACTAATAGAAGACAAGAAAAGATGCTTTTATTTTGAAAAGGGGATGTTGATTTTTAGCTAGAAGCCAGTCCACAGAACGATTTTACATTCCGGTGGCAATGCATCATGGGACGGTTGAGTATGACTAGTGTGCTCACCGTGCATACTTCAACAATGTCCTGATATAATCTACATTTGGGTGTTTCTTGCGTACTCAATCTTTTCATACTATCTAATGTGAACGCACTAGATACAAAAGACTTAGTATGAGTAGTGACAACACAGCCCATATGTCACTGAGTTAATTAACACGTGAAAATGAAATGTCACCTGTAGCTTCACTAATTGACTAATCCAGTCATCTGTGTGCAAGACAGCAGCTGTTAGCGTTTAAAGGCAGATTTCAAACGGCTGTCAAAAATTCAGTTATTAAGGCAAACATCTAAAAACACGCATTTTGCATCTAGACAGCATGGAGGTGTTGGTAATTTGTTTTAAACAATGATTTATGGGCTTAATTAGTGAAGAACTGATGATTAAAAATGCAATGTTTGCTTTGACTTCAATTGTTATCATGGGAGCTAAAAACATCCGTTCTTACATTTTACAAACATTGTCTAAAATGACTCCAAAGTGTTGTCTTTTTTTTTTTTTTTTTTTTTAATAAACACTGAAGAGAATGTTTACATCACCGTTTACAGTAAAACGTTTAATCTCACTTTTTTTTTTTTTTTTTTTTGTAAATCACAAATCTGTGTGTTCTGTGTGTGCGCGTGCGTGTGTGTTCCTGCACAGGTGTGTCTCATCCTCCCTGATTAGCTGCCGTCACTTCCTGCTTGTCTGTTTCTTCACCTTTTCAGGTCAGTCACGTTCGGTTTTGTGTCGTCATTTCTTCTTTATTTCGTTTTGTTACTTTATTCATAAATATGGAGGAGTTTTGTGAGCGTTACTCCTTCATTCTCGCCATTATTTATGGTTCTCTGTCACCGTACACACGGTGTAGGTGTGTGAAATGGTTTTTAATAGTAAAAATAGTTAAGAAAAAAAAAAAAAAAAGACCATTCCAAATGTTTCCATGCGCTGCACAAACAGAAGCTGTCGGTTTATCACCTTTTTTTTCTTCTTCTTCTTTTCCTGCGTCTCCAACAGGTGCAGCTTTTACTTTGAAAATCCCAGTCCCCCATGTATTCACAGCTCTCTGCACCCTCCGCCTTCCACTAACTAACATGATGTTTGATTCATAATTCAAAAGTAACCATCGCTGGCATGTTTCCCACACTAACACAGCCGTGCCGCTCCAGCGCCCATGCGTAAATACGCACCGAGGGCACGAAACACTCATTTCTGGGCGTTTCTTTCTTTCTTTTTTCCCCCTCCTCTGAAAGTTATTGATACCCCGAGGCGTTTGGCCAACGATAGGAAGAAAGCTGATTGATAGTTAGCTCAGATGTCTGAATGGTGACGTGTGTGGGGAAGAGAAAGAGAAGGAGAGAGAGAAAGTGGTGGAGGCGGGCCGTGGAGGAGAGTCACTTCTTGACTCTTGTCTTGCAGCAGCTCTTGGATTCAGCGGCTCAGGCTGAGACCTCCCGGTTACCGGCCACTGTCTTTACTCCGGTAAGTCCCGCTGTCCTCCATGTGTGTGTAGAGATGATGTAGATGTCGAAAATGTCCCTTTTTTTTTTTAAATGAAAGTGAAAAAACTGGGGAAAGGAAGTATAGGAAGAAAGAAAGAAGGCAAAAAACGCGTGAAGGTGGTAGACTTAACATTTGAGAAGCTTATTATGATATTTTTTGTTTGATTTATTCAGCAGAGACTTAAGTTTGATATTTAAGCTGAAATATAAGAGAGGAAGTGGTTTTTCTGGCACTTTTCTGTTTGGAGAGCGTAGCAGCGGTGCAAAGTTGGGCGCTGTCCGTGGTGCTGGAAGTGTCTAAAAAAACAACGTTTACTGTGATTTCTAAGCAATATGTCGGCTTTTAAACATTTTCGGTCATGTTAAAAGTCAGCATTTGTCGACAGAATGTGTTTTTTTTCTCTCTCTCTCTGCAGTTTACGGGGAGTTGGACCTCAGACGTGTTTCTGCAGACAAATGTTTGTCCAAAGTGACTTTTAGAGAAGAGTCTGTGTTGAAAGCTGAAGATGCATTTTGCGTGCGATGAGCGCAGAAGCACGCAGACAAAGTGTGCCGGTGCCGGGTCCATGCGCCCTCGGTGAGAGGCGGAGTGGAGACGGAAGACACGGACACGGACAGCGGCGCGTCCTCAAACGATGGGGATAACGCGCCTCCTGCTGATTCTCATGTTCGTCCACCTGCTGAACGTCCCGTGCGTCGCCACCGGCCCCAAGAAGAGCAAAGCCCCGTCGCGGAAGCTGCCCAGGCCGAGGGAGGCGAACGCCAGCAGCACCGCGACCCCCCCGGGGAGGATCACCCAGGTCCGCTCACCGGCCGGCGGCGTGCAGCACGACACCTGCATGGGCTACTACGACGTGAGCGGACAGTACGACAAAGAGTTCGCGTGCAACAACACGGACCATCGCTTCTGCTGCGGCAGCTGCTTCCTGCGCTTCTGCTGCGCGGACCGCGGGAAGCGGCTGGAGCAGAGGACCTGCACCAACTACAACACCCCGGACTGGATCAAGACCCAGCCCCCGTCACCGGCCCCCACGGGGGACACGTACGACCCCGAGCTGGACCAGACCAACGCCACCGTGTACATCACGTGCGGGGTCATCGCGCTCATCATCGCCATCGGGATTTCTGTGAAAGTTGCCTACGACAAAGCCACCCAACCCCCTCAGGAGATGAACGTGCACAGGTAGGACCTCTGTTGTCTGTAAGATGTTATCAAAAGTGGAAAAACCTTCAGAATATTTTTATGTAGAGTTTGCATGTTCTCCCCTTGTTGTGATTTCACCGGCTCAGATATCCCCGAACTATCCCTAGATACTTAGAGTTGCTTAAGATTGTGTATATATATATATATATATGTATGTGTGTATAATGTTCATTGAGACATTTGTTTTCATTCAAAGTATAAATTTTACCATTGTGGAAATTTGGATCAAACCAATGCACTGGTTGGCTTTAAACCCATGTTGTCCAGGCAGGGCTGCATCCAATCCACTGACCATCTTTGTTCTTTTTTAAATAAAATGTAACAATGGGTTTAGGACGATATGCACCAAAACTCATATCTCAATATTTTTTTTCCATAAAAGGCGATATACAATATTTTTAATTCAAATGAAGTCTGACCAGAAAGACAGTTTTGGGTTAAATTTGCTGATGCAAAATGCCAAACAGGCACATTAACAAATAATTGCACAAAATGTGTCACTTTTGGCTTTTTCCCCCTCTAAGGGACAGCATGTGTGAGTGAGTTCTGTAGTATGGCTTGTTTCGGGGAAGGTTTGGCTTAGGACGCACACAGAAATCCATCAAACTGATTTTCATGCTGTTCTGAGAGCTAGCGAAAGTAGTGACTCCTAAAACAACTGTTTAAAAACAAAATACGCTTTAAAAAATATAGCGATTTAGGTGATGTCGTAATTTTCCATGTCGCCAAAATAGAAAGCTTGATATTGAATCTGGATATATTGCCCAGCCCCCGTTTGAGCATCTTCTGTTTCAGAGGAAAAGTCTTCATAAAAAAATGTAATGACAAAATGTGAAAATGTTCAGGTTATGTCAAGATTGAGAGCTGATGTTTTATGCTTACTGATGCTGGGATGGATCACACTCATCACAGATGAGTTTAAGGAACATTTGGTCTAATTTAAACATATATGAAACAATCTGATTAGAAAATGAATGGTTCGTCCTGATAATATTGGTTTAAATCGGGCGTGTTTTCTCTTAGTCTGTATTAAAATGTACAAATGGACTTTAAATCAACATGAAACTGTCAAATCATATGTTCGTGTGTTCATGGTGTTTTTTTCACTCCAGAGGGTTGGTTAGAGAAGGCCATTATTTTAGTCACTGAAGTCGTGTACCCACGGAGGCCTTTGTGCACTTCTCAGGTGCATAAGAGTGTTTTTTGGGCATTTTGTGGTTGTAGTATGAATCACATGAATAAAGAAAGCACATCATCAAGGTCTGTGCATGTTTTTTTTTTTTCTGTTCAAAGCGTGAGCTGCAGATGGAAGAAGGAATAGAGCGATGCAGCTCACCTGCACCTCCAGGGTGTGCGACGCCTGCAGAACCTTCACCATAACGAAGGACTTCAGAAACCAGACAATGTCCTGTTGCTGTTAATCAATGAATGCAGTTAAGACTAAGTGGGAATATTGTAGCTAACCTATCCCCCCCCAGAGGCTCAGTGCATTGTACTTTATGTTCGCTCCACCTCACTGCAAATAAAGTAAATGCCACCAGAAACCATTAGAAGTTATCAGGTTGTGCTGGATGGGAGTGGCTTCCTCTGCAGCGGCCGTTTATTAAACTCCTCGGGGCGTCGATAGTGGTCACTGCATTGCTCGCTGAAGCGACATAAAAACGCCTCCTGTGGCCATTTTCAGGCAGCAGATGAAGGAAATTGCTTTCTGGTGATGTTGCAAACACTCCTGGGGTGATGCGTCTATACACTCAGACTGTTTTATTATCATCATTATCATCGCTTGCACGCCAACTTTTGCCACTTGTGGCAAACTTTGTATCATTAAAGCATTTGTGCGACCTTTATCCGTCCATCCATGACAGAGTTCTATCATAAGGCTCAATATTAAAGGAACAAGATCCTCTGGGAACAAACAGCAGCTTCTAAACCATCTCAAGTAGAAACTAGGGGTGTGCATTGCTATGAATCTGACGATACGATATATCCTGATAATACACAATATGATATATATCACAATATCAATAATTACAAATTTCCTCTTTACAAGTACAAAATGGTATAAAATACATGTTATTTATTTTTTTGTGTGAACAAGTAAATGGCAACTAAAAGGAATGCAGCAAAATAATAATTCTTGGCAGAACCAAAAACAGGAAAATGACAAAACCACGTCCGAAAACCAAAACACGGAAATAAATTCTTATGCAAATTGCATTTATGGCTCTAAATATGTACTAACCTCACTAAAATTAAAACAATGCAATTGTATAAATGAATAATAAATCAATTCAAAATATTTATTTTGCACTGACATTCCAACAATTTACAATATAAAATAAAATGTTTAACTTGACCCCACACGTGCATTAAATAATAATGTACAGGCCTAAAACTGACTGAGCTGTTGAAATAGTCAAATTAAATGTTTTCATTAAAATACAAAGAGCATGTAAGTGTGTCCAAGCTGCTTTGATCATTTCTTGTACGTACTGGTTTAATGCCATTCAAGTAATAATTTTTAAAACGCAGACCAAGTACCGTCGTGATGTAGTGAAGATCTCTGTGAAACGTGCGCTAACGGACTGAAAGCAGGTTCTGCTGCTGATGTGCAGCAATGCATGTTGACCGAGGGCTACACGTAATTACAGTGTCTGAGTGTCAAAAAAAACATTGAACACGCGTGCACCGTCAACTCTGCTCAGAAAGCGCTTTAGTGCTCAGATGTACAGAAATACAGCCGCTCTGAGTCCGCGTACATGTTTTCAGCGCGCTGACTGCGTTATCGCAACATCCTGTTTCTGTCTGCATTTTTCAATGTGAAAAGCGTTTTTACCGAAAATGCTCTTTTGGGCAGAACATTTTCTGTCAAAGTACTTTTTTTGCAAAAGTTTTGATTATAATTCTTTTCTTAAATTCTTTTTTTTTTTTTTTTTTTAAACTACACGTACGTCTATAAAAGTGCCCAGTTTGTTTGACGAAAATAAAGTGCGATCACCTTTTAAGCTAGGATGCATTGAGGAGTGATGTAGTTTAACAAGGTCTAATATGGTTCACTGACATCTCGTGACCTGCGTTTACGCGCTATGCAGATGTTTATCGATACCATAATCGCACAGTGGAATATCGCAATATATCACCAAATAGATTTTTTTTGTACACCTTTAGTAGGAATAAGAGGTGATCTAGAAGCTGCAGATGAAATAAAAACACTATAAAGTCACGCTTGTGGAGGTCAACATGTTTGACAAACTGTGACGTAGCGATTATTACTCAAGGAAGCACTCCATTCACGTAACTCGCACTGCTTTGATGAGGTTAAAAGGCGAGTTGATGGTTGCCATGGTATCGTAAGCATGTGTGGATATGTAGTAAGACTGAAAAGACCAACATTTTCAAAGTCCCATTTCTCCTCCTCCAAGATGGCCACGCCCTCAAATAATGGGAGATTATGTGTGTTTGAGGCTAAAAGTTGATATAAACGACTCCAAAGATGTTTCTGGTAAAATTAGTAGCAAAGGTTTATTATTCAGCTTTAGAATAATCATCTAAAGTGCTTTCTTTAAAGATACATGAACCCTCAGATGAAGACATAGTGTTGGCCTCATTGATCAATACATTTGAGGATCTTTTGCTCAAAAATGTCAAAAGTTGAAAGTGCCATTTCTTTATTGACATTGTCAGAAAGGTTTGGTGCATTGCATTGTGGGAGGCGGAGTCCTGTAGACCGATACATTGAAGTGGTTTTTTTACTTCATTCTTACTGCGATTCCTTGTGTTTGCCCCCAAACATTCTACCAAAGTGACTTCATAACACATTTCTGGTGTTTATTTTGGGTCTTACATGAAAAGATCCAAGTCAGGCCAAAATGGAATGTCTTGCAAAATGAGGTCGTATTACGGGGAATACTGGAAACAAAACACTACCAATAGATATCAATAATAAAACAGAATGTCAAGCCAAACTTTTTAACCTTTTACTTTTTTTACGATACTAAATAATCTTTGATATATTGATGTATGAGGCCTATACTGTCTTTACCTGATTAGATAAAAAAAAAAAGATCATACAGCGACTTAGAATTTACATGCACACATCCAGGATTCGTGCGCTATTAGAACACATTCACACTGAGATTTAATGATCCTAGAGGGAAATAATTTAGCTACAGAGGTGCAAGAAATATTACAGATGAAAGAAAAAGTAGAAGAAACACTAAAAAATGAGAACATGCATAATTAAGTAAAAAAAAGTCTGTTATTTAAAGAAGGATTAAATAAAAGGGCACACAGTAAAATATAATACAAAATATACAATAAAGAGAAACAAGTAGGTCTGGGAGATCAGAAATGTTTTTAATGGCCATGTACAGGTTTAAGGACAGTACAAGGAATTTGTCTTGGTAGTTGGTGCACAAAACAAACAACAAAAAAAATTAAAAAAAACAAAGAACAACCCAGAAACAATATTAATAATGATAAATATAAAGGATGAGGGATAAATAAAGGATAGCTAGAGAATAAAGGATAAATAGGATAAATTTAAATATATATATATATATATATATATATATATATATATACACAGTGATATATCAAGTTTTCTATTCTATTTTGGAGACAATATTACCCATATTGAGATATGTGTGTGTGTGTGTGTATATATATATAAATAGCTTATTTTGCATCAAAATACTCATTTCAGGAGAGACACATTTCTAAGTGCGTCCTAACCCAAACCTTCCCCTAAACAAGCCACACTACAGAACTCACTCACATGTACTGTCCCGTAGAGGAGAAAAAGACAAAAATGACGCACATTATGCAGCTGTTTGTTAATAAAACTGTGGCATTTTGTATCAGCAAATTAAACCCAGAATTGTCTTTCTGGTAAGACTATATGAATTAAAATCATCAAGATTTATATAGCATATCGCCATTTTGAGAAAAAATATTGAGATATGAGTTTTGGTCCATATCGTCCAGCCCTAGGAACAAGCAGTGGGATTGGCTCTCAAAGCACTTCATTTGTAGGTGTTTTAAATCACAATAAGCAGAGCGCAAACGCAAGCGTAAATCCATGCAGTGCAGGGAGTAACTGGTACAAAAAATAACTCAATCAAATTGACTTATTGAAAGCCCATGTTCTATAACAAAAATATTATAAATAAAGTTTTTCGTAAGTTTGGCAAACATTTTACATACGCCATCCTGGATAAATGTAAATATGTCATCAGTGGATTATTTAAAGAGCAATTAAACCCCTGCTTTCTCCTGACCTGCCACGAGGAAGGAGATTCCAAAAATGTCTTGATTATGGGTGGGGCTCCTGGAGCAGTTAAGACACGCCCAGTCTATACTATAAAATCGCCAATGAACAATCTGTGCTATGCTAACTAGCTACTCATTACTTACGATACCTCTTTTTTTTTTTACTATTTTCTCAATCCAACCTATTCACCACAGATTGTAGAGCCCACAGGTGATAGTTTTTATAAAAGGGGCGGGGCTAACAGTGTTTGTTTGTGACGTAAGATGTTAAAAGTTAGACCAGGATCAATCATCAGCACTACTTCATACACAAATATATTCGTATTCAGCAGAAAAAAGTGTTTTGGGGTTTAGTTACTCTTTAAATAGTCTGATCCACTGATGTAGGTGTAACACTGCCCTCTCTTTTTATATTCTTCATTTAATAATTTTTTTTTCTTAACCTTCCTTAGGGAGGGCTGGTGATGGTCACAAGTATGCAATAAAATAAATTAATGTATTTAATTGCAATAACAAAACATACATTGCTGTCGTGAAAAGATTGCACTACATAGTGTTGACCTTCAGCATGTGAAGGCAAGGTGAACAAATACATAAATGGATAAATGAAATATGAAATAGTCCACTGATGACTTTATTACATTGACCCAGAGCTATTTTCTGTGCAGAGTTGTTTTGGAGAACCTGAATCTTCATCCTAGTGCAGAAGTCCTTGATTTTGGAATAATTGAGCATTGTTGTGGCTGAAAGATATAACTTTGCAGCTTGCTGCTTTGTTAATGTCGGAGGGGATTACTCAGCGCTGCCTTCTGTAGACACACAGCGACTCACTCTGAATAGATATTATCCAAATTCAAGCTCCGACATCCACATCAGAGTTCTGTGATGGAGTCCATCGCAGCCACAGCGATGGCTTTACGTGGCCTTTGGAATAAAAACCGCTGGCGCAGTCGGATTCAGATTTCCATATGGACTGAAATAATACAGCATTATATAGGAAAGCGACACTGAATGAGCCTCGAAGCTCATGACGCTGCAATATTTTTCCATCTCTTTCCCCGATGGTGGAGTTTATGTCTCATCTGTGTTGCTCTCCTCGAGCCATGGGGCGTCGTTTTAAATGAATCTGCTTAATGCCACCATTTAGATGCCAGCGGTGGCATTGAAGGTTTTGAGGGAAGGCAATTAAATGGGAAGGCATGGCCTGCTGGGTGCTAAGCAGCGTATTCACAGTTATTTTTTTATGATTTGTTTATTTTCCGTTGGAACCGTTTCCTTGCGTTCGACCCGTGAGGCCGGTGCTGACAGCCGTGACCGAGGAGAAGTGGTGGAACATGGGATTAGATTTTGGCTTTGGGTTTAGAAAAGGATGTGCGTTTAGAAAAGCAGGAGCGTCTGTGTTTGTTACCGGTGCTTTTCTGAGGTGATTTAGAGAAGGTGAAAGAGCAGCAGGCAGACCTTTTGCTTTTTGGTGCGTGACCTTCATGGAAACGAGAGAAATGTGAGCGAGAGCTAAAGTCGGCCATTCAAACAGGTTGTATTGATCACGGTCCACAGAGTAAACTAAAGTGGAATTCACACCAGCCGAGCTGAGGTGGAAAAAGCTTTTCGTCTGTGTGCAGAACATATTTGACTTTGGTTTAAATGTGTTTATTAAAACTACAACACTACGGATAGGAAATAAAAACCACGGTTTGGAGCACGAGAAAGTAAATGTGATGAAATGGAAGGCGGTGCAGATGAAACAACAAGTCAAGAAAAAGAAAGAGCCCAAACAACCTGAACTCACATTTTTGATACAAACATCTATTGACGCTCTTATTCTCTAGAAAATAAACACACAAGCTCATAAAGTTCATCCCAGTCTCACAAGGATCATGAAACACAAATGTTTTGTGCTTCGTGCGTTTCTTTTTTTGTGCTGTCGGACACAAATTTGTGTCGTTGCTTGGAAGGAATTGCCAAACAGTAAATCTCAATGACATTTATTACCTTAAACCTTACCCAATAACTAACCCTGAAGATACACGAGTTTAAAAGTCATGTCCAGCGTGCACAAAATAAATGTGGAAATTGTGTTGACACGCATGAAAAAAGAAACATTTATTTTTGTAGCAGTGTCACGTTTTCCCGTGACATCATTATACTTTTATTTTAATTAAACTTCTTTTGCCACTGTCCGTTCAGTGTGTAGGGCGTCTGATTCTCAGTTTCTAACCTTCCAAAATTCTGTGTCAGCATGTAACGATTTTGGTTTCATCGCCATTTTATTCACTTTACCTAAAGCTGCGTACGCACAAACATAATCAGGCTGTTTTTGTTCTTATTTTCACTAGAGATGCACCGAAATCAAATTTTTTGCCTGGAACTGAAAATGAGAATCAATCGTAAATATTAAAATTGTTCAATATTTACGACCAAAACTCCTTGTGTGGAACGAAATGTAGCCAATCAGGAAGCAGCGCATGTAGTAAATGGATATTTAAAATATTTATTGAGCAATTTAATGAAACATAATTTTTTAGGAAGATGAATAATAAAGTTTTATGAATGTTTTTATGCTGTTTTAGAATGTGACAATTTTAATTGTACAAATGTTGATAGATTTAGTTTTTAGGGTTACTTTAACAGCTGTCCAGGGACAGCAGATGGAAAAATAGCCTATTATGGTACATTTACTGTAATGTTTACGAATGTACATTGTCCCTGTCCAATAAACAATACTTTGAAAAACAACAAAAAACAATGCTGCGTTCAAGGCAACTCAGAACTCTGCATTTCCAAGTTGAAAATTCCATTCTCCGAGTTAAGCGGCAGCTCATGGAAATATCTTCAACATGGCTGACCACCATAATATTAGATTTTTTCTCGACTTTACAGAGTAGGAGCTCCGACTTCGGGAGCGTTTAGTCACCTTTACAAGTAGTAAGTCGCAGCATTAGATCACGTTAAATCACGTGAGATTTCTGTCTTGGAGGACAATCTATGACTGATAAACCAAACAATTAAAAATATTTTCGAAAATGCTTCACTGGGGATTAATTAAATTACATTTTGTAAATTATTTCATTTTTAAATGCTTTAGATGTCAAAAATTAATGCTTTATTATAATAGATTGTGTGGTAATTGATAAGTCTGTGTGTTCATCTTTCTAATACCTGCTGCATGTTTAACCACCTCTTTATGTGGAAAATTATGATTAAAATGTGTGATCTTTCAAAACATGTAAAGTTATGTGAAAAACTACAGTTTTATAATCAGTTTTTAATAATAGAGGCTGATGTTGCTGTTCTCAGGAGTCGGTTCTTGGCTTCATTTGAACTGAAATGTAAATAACTTTGTGAGCTTTGGAATGTTTTAGTCATTTCCCCTTTATCTTCATTCCCTGCCATCTATTCATCCACTTTACATTGCAACATATGGAGATGGAGGATTCAAACCCTTAACTTTTCTAACTTGGAGGCAGCTTGGCTGACGTCCATCTCATCAGGGGCATCAATTTGGAGAAGTTTGGACAGAAACGAGACCAGAAGACACTCGGTAGAGAAATGAGCTCTCCGGCATCTATTTATATCAATAAAATCACAATTTAAACTCGTAAATCAAATTTATGACCCAAGAAGAGTCTGAAAAAGTTACACTTTTACAGACATTCTGTTGAAAACAGAAGATTAAACGTCTACTACTATTTAACAGCTGCACAGATGTCATCTCTAATGTTGAATCTACATAATGCATTTGTGTTTAATGTCTGGGATTTTTACTCATTAGGATGTATGTAGTAAAGCTGGGCTCGCTGCATCTGCACATGATGAGTTTTCCAACTGGGACGATGGAAAATCAGGTCGCTTCTGTCTGCAATAAGGAGCTGCTTAAGTGTTCCCGTCCTGGAAGGGAAAAGCTATTATTACATGCAGCGAAGCTCCCAAAGTCACACACTTATGGGAAAGTGGACTGTGCGGTTGCTTTAGGTTGACATTGACACAGTTGAAATGCCCTTTTCATTCCCTTTGAGAACGCTCAGCGCCTCCAATCCGTCACATAAAACGACAGCTGGCATTCAAAGCCAGGCTCGTGATATATCACTATCTTCTGCTGTTAAAAAAAACACCAGCTTCCAACTAAAATATCACACCAGGAAAGTAAATATTCGAGCTGTGACTCACAGAAATATGACCACGATGTGTCAATGACTTCCTGATTTTTATTTGATTTTATCCTTGCAGAGCTTTGGCAGACATTCTGAGGCAACAGGGACCAGTACCGATCTCCCAGTACGAACATGAAAACATCGCAGCCATGAACGGTTCCCCCAAAGACGACACACCAGTTCGGACCTCAAAGAATCACTACACGCCGGTTCACGCCAAGGCCGCAAACCACGGTACGTAACGTGCTCTGTTTACTTATCAGAACCATGTTACTCCTTTAAATCTTCCTGGTTCGGAGGCCCCGCCCACTCAGGTCAAACAAACACTGGCAAGAACAGAGAGAAAATCCTCACGTCTGAGGTGGAGCAAAATAAAGATGTGCTTTTTGACAGTGTGAAAAGTGAACTTAAAGTAATAGTTTTGTAGCATTCCTGTGTTAGTGGCGTAGAGCTCAGAAAAAACGCTCTGTGAAGGATCAGCTATTGTGCCGGTAAAGTCTGCCCCCCTGTGTGCACTGTGAACAACAATCACAGCAGAGATCCTAGAGAGACACACTGAAATACCGTTTATATTGACCCTAGCTGTCCGTACGCTTTAGGCAATAAATAACACATTAAAAGAAATTAATGAAAACCTTAAATAAGCCTAAAAAATTAACAAATGTTATCCCTGGACTGTTTATTTTGCCTTTAGCCAATTTCACCTATACTTCATCATGTTACAGATTAAATACTGCAGCACATTTGTAAAAGTTTAATATATACTATACATTTTAAAAGCTTGTATAATACACAATACAGAGCAGAAGCAGTGCTGCACTCCTGTTCCATTGAACCATACACTTCTGCTCGGATGGAACCAGAGTTTTCTGGTTATACGGTGTTTCGTGGAAAGAAAACCAAAAAAGTGGTATCATTTCTAACTTGGGCTTTTTGGGAATTAATTTTATTATCCCCCACCACAAAAGGTGAAAGGGGGATATACAGTAGGTTTGAGATTTGTCTGTCCATCTGACTTAAAGGGGACAGCTATTCTCAGAAATCTGTTAAAGATGGGATAACCAAATTCAGTGTGTGGCTTCAGGATATCAATCAATACCTTGATGGAGTTCGAAAATGAGAAGTGCACAATTATTTTTTCCAGAGTTATTGCCCTTGTTCCATCTTTTTTTACTCTGTTCTGGGTATCTTCAAAGGGGACAGCTTTTCTTAGAAATTGTTTAAAATAGGATAACCAAATTCAGTGTGTGGCTTCAAGGGTATCAATACCTTGATGGAGTTCGAAAATGAAAAGTGCGCAATTATTTATTCCAGAGTTATTGCCCTTGTGCTGTTTTTTTACTGTTCAAGGTATATTCTAAGGGCACAGCTTTTCTTAGACAACATTTAAGATAGTAATTTTATATTATGTATACATCTAAGTTCTTTGATTTAGGACATTTAGGAAAAGGTTGTGAGTTATGGGAACCAATCTGGCGGGGGATGTTGATGACTGTCTTCTTCTTTTGTTTAATTTGTTTTAATAATGTGATTTAATCTCATCTGAATGACTGCTGATGTTTGTTTTTGGATTGTTTTCAGGTTTTTCTGTGTTGTACCACAAATCCGGACACTGATTATCGTACACAAGCTCATACCTGACGTGTGATCTGATTGTAGTGTACACTCACGTCAGAAGTGATAAATTCCGAAGCTTGCGTGAATTTACATATGAAAGGTTGATACATGAGGGCCACATGGGTTTTTCTTTGAAACGTTTAACTTGAAGTTGTTGATGGTGACGGCTGGTGTGTTTGAGGAACAAGCAAAGGTGAATCGAGTAAGAGAGTCATTGACTCACTTCTTCTCAGTGAGTCACAGAGCTTTAATGCATATGGAAAGCTGTTTGAGCATCAGTGATATCAACCATAGTAGAGCTCTACTAGCGCTCACATTTGGAGAACATGTACTCAATTTATGTTCACTAGTGCGTGATTAGGAAGGGATTAAAACCAAATCCAGACTCACATTTGGCCAAAACATATTCTATTTATTTGTGTGTGTTGAATCCAATGCATTATTTAAACATTGTTTAATACAAAACACATATTATGCATGCAGTTTTTATGCCGGGCTATCGGACTCAAAACACCCTCACTTTGTTCTTCTTTTCCTTGTTGTTGTTGTAGTTGTTGTGTACACTAGTTAAAATCACTACTCTGTTATTCGTGAACGGATCGAGCTGAAATTTGATAGGTGTTATCTATGGATATGTACGCATCAACGCTTGGAGCCCGATTTTTGATTTTTGGCCCATGTCAAATATTACGATCGTTGGTGGTACCGAATCATTGGCACATACTAATATATAAATGGGGCCCATTACCCCGTTGGTGCCACGGAGGCGCCAGGGGGCCCCATTTTTCAAATGACTACTCCTCCGTTAGTTCTCGTTAGATCGGAATGCAGTTTGGTATGAGGCCCATCCCCTATTTCCGCTAATTTCCAAATTTATGCAACATAGTCATGTGATGTATCGTTTCAAAGGTAATTCAACATTGATTACGATTATGCCTTGCACAATTCGATTAGCGGGACCCACCCCACTTTTTTAGGCATTTCCATTAAAGTCATTTTCTCATTTTTTTGTGAGTCAAATATTGCGACAGTTGGTGATACCGAATCATTGACACATACCAATATATGAATGGAGCCTATTACTCCGTAAGTGCCATTTTTCAAATGACAACTCCTCCATTAATGCTCATTGAATCGGGCTGTAATTTGACATGAATATTCTATGAGCCTCTCAGAGACCTTTTTGAAAAGGGGGGGATAGGGACCCACCCCCTTTTCTGGTAATTTCTAAATTTATCGGAACATAGTCGTGTGATATATCGTTTCAAAGGCAATTCAAAGTAGATTACCATTTTATGTCTCACAATTTCATTTGTTTTAGTCTGTGGAACCGAGTCATTTCACTGAATGACGTGCTTTTTGGTGCGAGCCCGGCTGTCGTTCATCAAAACTTTTTTTTTTAGAAAAGCTAACTAGCCATGGCTGCACACGTAAAACAGGTTTGTGACCTAGTTTTGGATCCTGAGCATGAGTTGAGAAGCTTAGCTTTAGACTGTCTGAGGAATGGTAGCATTATTTTTCTTTTTCACACGTGTTTCATTAATGTTTCGGGTCAATTTAACTTCTGTGGGGGAAAAAAGGGGGAGATAAGATACTTTTCATCTTCTTTTGGTTCCTCATACATTTCTTAATGTGTATTATGTATGTGAATCATATATGAATCATAACTTACAAATGAATTAGAAATAAGAAATCTGCCCCAGCGACGTTTGATTGCCGTTCGCTCTCAATCATCTGAGGATGAAATATATATGAAGATATTTATGGACATGCACTGACGTGGAGCTGCTGGTTGATAAGCATGCATGGTAATAATCTTTAGCTGGAACACGAGCTTCTCACATGCAAAGTTGTTCCTGCTGCTTTTATCCAGTCGGTCTCCAGTTCCCAGCTCCAGGGATCAGCTCCATTACCAAATGTCCCAGTAAGCTGTCCCAGATTCACCAGCGTTTTGTCCGAGTGCACTACTTTCACATCAGCATCGCCACAAAGAGCATGAAGCAGAAGAGCTGATACGAGCTGGACTGAACAGATGGATGAAAATAATACAAATTTCATTATTATATTTGAAAATGCATAAAATAGCTATAAATATATCAAAGTACAGGTTGCACATCATGCACACACCTCAGTGTTCAGTGTTCGCGTCGTTTTGCGACACTCTTTTTTTGTTTTGTGAGTAATGAGTTATGTTGTGTAGTATTGTTGTATTTTTGTAAATTTTCTCATTTTGTATATAGTTCTTTGTAATTTTGTGAGTTTTTTGGCTGTTTTGTGTATTTTTTCTCTCTTTTCTATATTTTGTCATTTTGTGTGTTTTGTTTTGTTTGAGTCATTTTGTCTATTTTTGTTATATATTGTGTTTTGGAGTAATCATATTTTGTTTCAATTTTGTGTCTCTTTTGTGGGGTTTTTTTTTTTTTCTTTTTTGCGGATTTTTGTTTTTGAGTGATGTCATTTTAATTATTTTTATGTTTTGGAAGGAATTGTATTTTTGGAGTCATTTTATATATTTTATCCTGTAATCTTGTGTTTTTCTGCTGTTTTGTTTATTTCGTATATCTTTTGGCATTCTGTACAATTTTGTTGTTCTGCGAGTGCATCACGTATGTATTTTCTTGTTTTGTGAATAATGAGTTATGTTTTGTAGTATTGTATGTTGTATTTCTGTATATTTTCTCATTTGTTATATCATTCTTTGTAAATTTGAGTTTTTCTGCTGTTTTGTGTATTTTTTGTTTTCTATATTTTTGTGTCATCCTGTGTATTTTTGTTGTATATTGTATTTTGTTTTCATTTTCTTTCTGTAGTTTTGAGTGTTTTTTATTCTTCTTTTTCTGCCGTTTTGTGGTTTTTTTTTTTTTTCTCTACAATTTTGTGTATTTGTATTGTCCTTCACACAAACACTATGTTGACTCCAGTCAGCATATAGTGTGTGTGTGTGTGTGTGTATATATATATATATGTGTGCGTGTGCGTGCGTGTGTGTGTGTGTCATGGTGGAGTGCTTGTAGCATTGTGTGAATCACGCCTCCTCTCCTACCTTTTGCACATTTCTCTTTACAACTTCTCCGAGGGGGGACTAAAGGAGTTCAAGGATAAGCAGGAAAAGATGATACAGAACAGTCCAGCACATAAGATGAAGTCTGCAGGTTTGATGGGGTAATTGAGAAGCTTCAGTACGGCTCACGGCTGTGAAACCCGTCCCTCTGGGTCTATGTGTCTGATCACAGTTCATTACCACACAAAGAAAAAGGATGGATTTCTGTCAGGAACGCTGTGAGGTTAGCGTGATTAACAACGTGTTGGAAGAAAGCAGAATTTAGGAAGAGTTTTTCTGCAAAAGAAACCTGCTGACCTCTAAGTGTGTGTGTGTATGTGCACATCATGAAGCGTTCTCAGCTGAGGCTGATAGACACGTGTTCTCTTTCTAACAGCTGAACTGCCTTCTTTCATTTTGTCCTTCAGATATTTGGACATGCTGTGAAAATAAGCATTAAACACATTTTTCAGTATTAAAAGTCATCTCATGTTTCAGATAAAGCGACCTTGTCTCATGTTGACTGCAGGATTGGGGTCAATTGTAATTACGTAATTGATAATTAATTACAATTAGTGTGCAAATATAATTGTCATTTAAAAAAAAATGTGTTGCTGTTGTAATTGTAATGAAATTATACCTGACTAATTCTAATTGTCATGACTATTCTTTAAAAATAGTCAATTATAATTTAAAGATAAAACTGTGGAACCAGGTGTACAGTTCTACTCATATGTAGTTAACAATTATCAAAATGCGTTTCATATCCCACTTTCCCACAATTTACCATTGAAGAAAAAAAAATAAAAATAAAAATTGAAATTGAGGGGTTTAGTGACAGAAAAAAAGCTCAGATTTACACACCAAAAATATTAAAACCTATATTTTCATTGATTAGGAAGTCTAACAAAGTAACCAATACATAGGAAAGAAATGAAATGATAGATTTTTGTTTTTAGTGTATTTTACAGCTGATTTAAGCTCCGTTATCATTAGAGATGCTAACAGAATGCTAACACAAGAGAAAAGTTAACTTTTATTAGGTTATTTATTTCAGGCTCAGGAATTATAATTAAACTTTAGTAATTGAAGAATGTAATTGACTCTCTGAGGACAAAACATAATTGTAATTAGAAAAAATGCTGGTCACCGTAATTTAATTGTAATTAAATATGGTTAATTGAAGACGTAATTGTAACAAAAGAATGTAATTGACCCCAACCCTGGTTGACTGCATGAGCTCATTTCAGGAGAAAATATTCAAGAGATGACGACAAAGTCACAGATGAATAAAGTGATTTATGTGGTCAAAGAAAAAGCTGATATTAGTTTTCTGTGTATACTCACTTACTTTATGGATTTATGTATTTAATGTTGCACAGGCAGATGAAGCGCTGAGGTTCAGCCTGAGTGAGCATTCATGGCTCTGTGACGGTACGTCCGTCACTGGGGTGGGACGATAAGATGCGCTTTACTTTATTGTTGTTGTGATTCCTTGTGTTTGCCGACAGTGACTTTCAGACATTTTTCTAGTGTTTGCTCTCAAAGTTTTTAATAAACAATGGCAGATGTTTATTTTGAGGTTTAGATGGAAAAATCTGAAACAGGCCAGAATTGAATGTCTGGTGCAATGAGAATCAGAATCAGAAATGTTTTTAATGGCCATGTACAGTTTTAAGGACAGTACAAGGAATTTGTCTTGGTAGTTGGTGCACAAAACAAAGAACAACAACAAAAAAAAAACAAAGAACAACCCAGCAACAATAATAATAATAATGATAAATATAAAGGATAAGGGATAAATAAATAAATATATATATATATATATATATATATATATATAGGTGATATTACTGGGAATACTGGGAACAAACTCAAACAAAAATGGAGTCAACCAATCACTGTCCTCGTCTGGAGAAGAAACACAAGAAATCACAGTCAGAATAAATTAAAAACACTTCAATGCATCCGTTTACGGCAGTGGTTCTCAACTGGTGGGTCGGGACCCAAAAGTGGGTCGCGGACAGCTGGTCAAAAATAAATATATGCTTAATGTCTCTCATGTTGGACTTGTATTTTATTTTGAAAGAAACTTTTCTTTTGACATGCATGGTGTGAAATGCATGTTGCACAAGAAAATAAATAGATTTATGTTTAAAAATAGATTATATATGTGTTTAACAGCTATTTTTGAAAAACTAAATTTTGTTGGTTGAATTCTAAAAAAAATAAGTGGGTCGCGATTTAATGTCCGTGGCAAAATGTGGGTCCCAGGGTGGGACCAGTTGAGAACCTCTGGTCTATGGGACTCCACATCCCACAATGCAATGTGCCAAACATTTCTGACAATGTCAATAAAACAATGACAATTTTAACCTTTTACATCATTCTTTGGAGCAAAAGATCCTCAATTTATTGATCTATGAGCCTGATAAATTATTTATTTTCACCAGTTAGATTTTATATAAGATTTTTTTTATCCGTTTTAAAACGTCTTGATAAGCCTAATTTTCCTGTTCTGTTGTCAGATCCTTTTTAATATTATATCCCAGATTTTACGTTTACTATTTTATTAGAATATTTACTCCAAAGCTATTGCTAAATCACTTTGAACTAGTACACATGTACTCATTGCAAATGGCTCTAATCTTTTCATCTACAAGTATTAACAAGCTACTTTGTTTAAGCTTTAAAGCATCTGAAACATGCAGTACTGAAGCCCTCCAGGACCTTAAATGCTTTAGATACCCTGAAAAACTGCACATTTAAAGAGTGTGTTCAGGCTTTTTTGATGGCACAGTAACTGTTAGTTCATTCCCTTTGTTTTACTATCAGGTGGTTTTATGTTCTATGTGGTCTTTTTCCTCTTTGTTTTCTGGTTTCCAACCCCGGTTTCTGATTGGATGGTGTTGGGGGTCCGTTCAGAACACGCTGGGATGGGCTCCGGCAAGCAGGTGAATGGAAAAATAAAAACCTCTGACAGCTTTTGTTGTCTCCACACAGACCCGCGGGCTAATCCGTCGACCTTGACTCAAGGTTGTTTTTTGTAAATTACGTTTTCCCACGAGAATGACGATATGGCCCACAGCTACAGTCGTTGGAGGAAAGTGTTCACGTCGAGTGGCTTATGTGTCATTACCTCCAACACTGCGTGACAAAAATAGAAGCCTCTAATTTGGTGTTTGCTTTACCCCGAAGGCCCGTTTTACTACACAAGTCCCACATGGCATCGAAAGGAGCACGAGGACATATGAATGCTATACAGACCATACAGTCCTCGCCTGTTGAACGTTTATTGTCTTTTGGTGTTTATTTTTCACCTGCAGGATGACTAAGTCTGTCACTAAAATGCACAACGTTGTCATCAAAAAAAAAAAAAAAAAAACAATGAGGACAGAAACCGTAAAACTCAACAAAAAGACTGTAAATATTCAGAAAAAAACTTCCTTCCAATAAGTGGCCAATATTGATGAAGAGGCAGTTAAGTGTGAAAGGGCGCGGCATGATGTTGAAAGGAGTCAATCAGAATGAATTCAAGTTGCCCATTTAAGCTGCCCTTTGCCATTACATACCACCTGGTTCCTTTTATTTGCCCTTTTTTTTGGCGATTCTTGACTGCTTTTGGCCCATTTTAGTCACTTTTCACTCTTTTCTTGCCACGTTTTTGCCACTTTTAGACCATTTTTAACCACCTGTTACCATGTCCGCCTCCACTCGCTCGTAAAAAAATAAATAAAAAATTGCGAATCGGACCGAACCACTTCGAGTCAACCGCCCACCGGGCCAATGCCCAATATGCCAGATGAGCAGTCCACCTCTGGATATTAGCACTGGGAAAACTATAAGCTCCTGTAAATAATGTTGAGTTTCAGTTACGCAATGATTTGTTTTCTGTCATTTTTACTTTCTCCTGTGAGGTGAATTGGATGAGCCAAAGGGCCGGGTTTGGGCAGTTAAGTTTCTTTCTATTTTACCACAGACTTTATATTTTAAGAGCTCTGACATGACTTTGTTGTAATTTGCGCTATTTAAATAAAGTTGATTTGAGTAGTTCCTGTAACGGAATGAAGAGAATTATTCCGCAGGAAGCAAAGCCTGTTATGTCATCAATTATTTATGTCATTACCACATTCTAAAGCCAAAAAGTGCCGATAATATTGTACATCACTAATAAAAAGACCTAATGGACCCAGCAGCTTCCTCTGAGGATGAAATGCAGTTGGATCTGCAGACCTGAACCTACAACTGATGGACTTTCCTTCTGAAGTCGTTCCTTTGAACACGTTGTTATTTAATGCATTGAGACGCAGACATGGAGGAAGAAAGGAGAGGCAGTTTGATGGAGCTCCTCCCCGGGGTTTGGAGTTCACGCTCCAGTGGTGCTGCACTCTTTAATTCCACTTTTTTCTGATTGACAGCACAATTGAACGTTACAACAGTGTTACAAGGCTCCTTGTCGTGCCTCTTTGTGTTCCTTCTGCCGTCTCAATTACAGCGGTGCAGAGCAATCAGTGCTGCGGTGCAAAGTGCATTAAAGATCTTTACCGAGGGGAAATCCATCCCAGCTTTACCTGAGCTTCACCGCATTGAACCACTTCACCTCACCCTCCAAACTCTCAAATGTTAGTACTTTTATTAATAGCACGAAATGCATTGAACTCAGTACGAATAGAAACGTTCTGCACCAGATTTACAGCTGATCTCCATCTGCATTCATGACGCACAACAGAAACTACAGTGAGAGGTTTTATTATAAAGAGAAGGTGACAAACACTAAAAACCATGACATTCAGGAATTCAGTCACAGTGCACGGCCTGTAAAGGGAACTGAACTATGAAATAAACAATTTCATATTCCACAATGCATAACGCACTCCATCTGCATTATGTTGCACATTTTATTTTCACACTCATTCTTTTTTAAATTAAAGTATCAATAAGATACATTTCTAACCCTTTCATATCCACTTGATCACCTAATAATCCTGTTCTTGGAAGGAGACAAAGCTCTATCTATCTCTTCTCAAATGGGGGTACATGTACCCCCAGCCAGGATACAGGAGCATTTTGCAGTGTTTATTCAGAAAGATTTAACAATTAATTTAAAAAGAAAATCAGCAAATGCTCCAAGTTCCTTTTAGGTGATTTTTATGGACAAATTAACTACAAACTGACTGTACCATTGCTCAATAAAATACTATATTTAGTAGTGATTTATTGAAACAGGAGTATTTTATGCTGGAGGCAGATTTATCACACTTCTGACAACAGAAGACATTAATTGGCTACATTTTATATTGGAGACAGTATGAACTTATTGAAGTATTCATAGAAAAGTGTTTTTTTTTTTTTTTTTTTTTTTAAGAAAATTTAATTCCACTCCTCATTTTGAATTTGTAGATTAAGCACGCTGTTCCACAAATGACAAAGAATATGAAATTATGGAGAGGGTACCTGGGGTACACGAGACAAAAAAGTTTGAGAAACACTGTTCTATCTCACTGAGTTAATTAGCATGAAATGACTCTTTAGTACATTGTGTTTAAAAGTTTTTGTAGGAATGCATTAGTCAATAAATCAATAAGTCAAACACAATAATAATCCACAACTATTTAACGATGTAATATCAAAAGTCACTGAGTTAATTAGCAGATTGAAATGTCACCTGTAGCTTCACTAATTAACTAAGCCAGTCACCTGTGTGCCAGACAGCAGCTGTTAGCGTTTAAAGGCAGATTTCAAAAACTTGAAAAAGATTAAAAAAAATTGCATCTAGACTGCGTGGTAGGGATGTAACAATTAATCGTAAGGCAGTTAGAAATCAATTCATAGGTATCACGGTTTATTGATTTTCTGAAAATTGAATCGCAGTACTTTTTTTATCCATCTCTTGTCCAAATGCTGAGGCGGCGGGCGGAATCTGCTACTACTTTCTTTCTGACCGCCTTCTACTCTTAAACATGTTCATAAATGATTCTTTACCCCTTTAGCACCGAAAGAATATCTGTAATATTACTGCTAGCATAGCTTCTCTTCTTCACTGCACAGAATATCTGCATGGCAACCGACCACTGGGTTACCAGCGCCCTCTGCTGGTCCAAACAAATATCTGACGTAAATACAGTGCAATGACTGGTTTTTTTTTTTGTTTTGTTTTTTTAAAGTCCAATTGTTAAGGCACAAAATACATTTTCAGTTGCACTTTTAAAAAGAAAAATAACTATTATGTAGTTTTGCATTGTTTACTATAGAACCAGAATTTAAATTAATAGGCTTCTTCATTTGTATTATTCCTTTATTTATTTCATTCAAGATATATTTTTAGTGAAATTACATTGTTTTGAATAGTTTATCAAGGGATTCTTTTGACAATGAAAAACAAAATGAAAATAGTACAGTATAGAAATATTATTCAATCATCATTTGTCTACAGTCCCATTTTGTAAAATAAACTGAGAGAATCATATCGTGAACCCAGTATTGTGAATCGAATCGTATCGGGAGTTGAGTGAATCGTTACATCCCTACTGCATGGTGATGTTGGTAATCAATTTTTAACACTGATTGATTGACTCCATAAGTGAAAAAACTGATGCATGGATTGTAATTTTACACATGAGCGTGAAAATCAAAATGTTTTAACAAGAAAAATTCAGTTTTTAGATACAATTCTGGTATAATACAAACATCATCTACAATTACTCTGAAATTGTCATATTTTAATGTACACTGAACATGTATTTAGCACGAATTTGCCATTAAATGTTTACATTATTCTTTACAGTCAAACATTTTAATGCACTGTAGTCTGAATTTGAGATAAATCCTAAATCTGTGTGGATTGTTTGTGTAAAACAGTGTGAAAATGAACTTTGGACAGTTTGGTGTGAATTGATCCTCATTTGTGGGTTTAATGTTTTACAGTTTTTGATAAAAACAGAGTAATTGACTTCATTATTTGCAATAGGTTTAATATACTAAAGTTTCTCCAGTATTGGGGCTACATTTTGGTGAAGGTTGCAAGTCTGTAGCACATTTGGTTGATTTGTTGTGAGTTTTTAAACTTTACACATTTGTTGTAGGATGATTGGCCTGTTTCTGCAGCTGAGGCAAACTGATATGCCAGTTTTTGGTGATTTTTTTTTTTTTTTTTTTTTTTCTCCCCTGCATGGGAATTATGATTTCCTCAGAAGAAGAAGGAAAAAATAACATATTGGCACATCAGACTTTATTTAATCCACCTCAGAGTTTAATAACCAGCAGAATAAATGTTTTCCAAAGCAATCCTCCTAAAGAGTCGACCTTATTTCAGGTTTAACTTTGACTTTATTCACGAGTAAAGACCCTGATTCTTAAGGTTTCGACCCAGTTTTATCCAAACCTGGCAACCCGTAATGGGTGAAGAACACAATCTGAGAAAAGTGGGAGCTGTTATTCAAACAGAAGAACTGAGAACCTCTAAACCTTTGACACATATTCAACTCAGTTCATCTATTATATTACACTAAAACACTTCTGCCATATTGACCCCCCATTGGTCCATGTGTGGATCTGCTGCTGTGCGTTAAATTATTCCAACGTGCTTATGAGGCACACATATAGAAAATCAATCCTAACCTTTTCTCTCTTTTTTTTCTATCATTGAAGTAAAATGTTAAAGTACAAACCTGATCAAATCTGATTATTGTGCCTTTAAGGGTGTTTGCGATGACACCGTTGTACATTTTGTATGCAGATGGAGTAGACGTGGCCTGAGTAGCACATAATTTATTTATTCATATTCACATAAACAAACATAGACGATGAGGAGGAAAAAACGAAACGCCTGAGGAGCAGCTATTGATTGTTTTTATCAACTCAATTCATCCACCTCATTATAAAAAGTATATTAAACATGTTCATCAAAACAAATTCTGGAAAGATGGGATATTGCTGTATTGTTTCCCTGCAATGTGAAAATGGCATTTATAAACATCAATTTTTCACTTATGTAACCAAAATAATCATTGTTAAAACAAATGACCAACATCTCCATGCTGTCTAGATGCAATTTGTGGATTTTTGTCTTAATAATTTAGTTTTTGACAGCTCTCATTAAAGGTGCAGTCTGCAACGCTCAGATCCCTCTCCCCCCCTCCCTCACCCGCTGCTCTCTTGCCCTGTCTCCAAACTTCCCAAAGTTCCTACCTCAGAGGAGCTAACAAGCTAACGTTAGTCCGACAGCAACATCACAGTAATATAACATGCTCTGTTAAAAGCATATTACTGCAGCGCTTCTCTCTCTCTATGTGCACACACCTCAGCAGCAGCAGCAGCAACAACACGTGTCACTTACAGGAGCCCAAATGGAGGCTGAACAACACATGCACCACAGAGTTCTAGTGTAACAATTACAAATTAAACATAATGTAAATCAAGCAGCAGTAATTACCTTTCATGCAGATGGTCATTATGATGGGCAGTGGCCACCAGCTTGTGTTTTTTCATAAAAATATAAAAAGAAAGTACTAAGTTTCTGCATTTATTTGTTGTTCTAGGCATATACCTCAGTTAAGTTGCACTAAAGTCAAAATTGGTTTAAAAGCCACAGGCAGATCGTATGTTACTTTTTATTTTAAGTTGATGGCACATGGCATGTTAAAGCCAATGGTTTGAGTGCCAATAAAATATATTTCATACGTAATGTTCTTGTGAAGGTGTACATATGTACAGATGAGTTGTTTCTTAAGTCATATATAATAAAAAAAAAGAAAATTCATAATAATCGCCTGTTGTTTTAAATTTGGGATGTATCGCATCGTGAACTAATGTATCGGGATATGAATTGTATCGCCAGATGCCAGGCAATACACACCCCTTGTAGAAACTATAGGATTTGTTACTACGGTAAATATTTGTTGTAGATATTTTATAAAATGAAGAAGCCAATTCTAAAGTGACAATATTTCTTTTCAAATATGTAAAAAAACACATTGTGGCTTTCTGGCACTGGCAAAACTAAAACAGAACAACAAAATTACATGTCAATGTATTTCATTTTTAGACATGGACCAAAAAAAGAAGAATAACAACAAAGTGCACAATTCCAACCTGAGCATAGAGTTTTGAGCACGAGCGGTAAGAAACAAAGATGCAACATTTCAATGTAAACAAGTTACACACCTATAACCAAACCATGTAACAATAACTTTATAATGATGACCCCTGGTGGTCATTATCTTTACATCTTGTCTAATCAATGCTTAACACAAAGTGACAAAAAAAATTAAGAGAAAATACATACATATCATACATGCCTGTGCATTTTGCATTTTTTATTCATCATCACTGTCCTCTGTCTTTTTGGAGGCAGAATTTGTCCAAATGGCTCGTCCTCTCATCCCTTTTTCTTGAACCACACAGTGTCTGTTTTATGTCAGTTATAATCTAATAATGTGTCTTACATATAATAAGATATGGGTTTTAGATTATTTATTTAAAATTGTTCAAGGCACCGTGAGCGCCCGGGTGTGCGTGTCCCTTTAAATGTTGTCACCGCAAGGAATTGTGGGTCAGCATTATCTGGTCTCCTTTGGTAAAGGAAGCATCAGTGTTTCCTAGGCTAAGGGACGTAAAAATGAGCCTCTTTTACTGAGCTTAAAGAGAACTCGGACGTTCTTTGTCACGGCCATCACTTTCGAGGGTGAAGGAATAAGTGGATAGGAAAGGAAATAGGAGGGACTATTCGGACTCAGCCTTGGTTTCGCCGGCAGCTTCAGCATTCACGTTGTTTTTTTAAGTGGAGCTTCGAGACGCTGGCATGTGTGTAATGCCACCAACATATTCCAAGTCTCGCAATACCCGATTCATGCCTCTACAACCGATTAATCTAAGTATTTATGTCTAATTCCTATCGATTGAGGAGGCTACTGTCGATGCAGCCGTATCTCTCACTTGTTGTAATATCCGGTCGCATCGATTTATTGTTTACAACCTTGTGTACGACCTACCAGTAAAAAGATCAGTAGGGGTCAAAGTTCCTGACTTCCCAAAATTAAAAATAAATAAATCCCTATAACTTGGCCATAAATTGAGATCCAGTGCTCAGACTGGTACCATTGAACAACATTTCCTTTCAATGTGTGACCTTTCAGGTGACCCCAATTTGTTTACAGGTGACTCCACAAGGGATCACAACCCCAAGGTTGAAAAAAACTGCTTTAAACACTACCAGCTGCTGTCTCGCGCACAGCTAACTGGCTTAGTAAATTAGTGATTAGCACATTTCCATGTGCTAATTAACTTAGTAACATTGAGCGTCGTCTCTTGTGCCAGAAATTGTGAGTTCAAGTCTCAACTGATGTAAAATTCACATCAGAATGCAACTTTTTTTTTCATTTTCTTACAATCTTGTTGCTCAGAATTGCCTAATTTTGCCTGAAATTGCCTAGCCTCAAACATTGCTTCATGCGCAACAGCTATTTTCTCCTTGGTGCTTGATTTTTAATTAAGTTTACTGACCCAGCATACTATAATTTCATGTAATTTAAATTTTCTGACCTATTAATAATTGTAGTATAATTTCATGTAATTTAAATTTTCTGACCTATTAATAATTGTAGTATCTGGGTTTGTGGAACTGATGGTGTTATGTCCAGGAATAATGTTCAGATTGTTTAGTAGAGGTTACCAGTGACTTATGGTTTGCCTCTTTTACCTCTTTACTTTTTTTAATTGAATAATTGTAATTAGATTTTAAAGGCTACTGTACGTCTGATTCATACCTCTTTTTTTGTTCATCTATAATTTTCTCGTTGCCCTTCATATCCTGACAGACTTATTTACTGTAATCCTCAAGGTTATCGAGCCAGCTCAAGGATTTCTACTCTGTAAATGTTATGTTTTCTTTGCATGATTATTAATAAACGTTAATGTCGTCGCAGAGCTAGCGTGTGTCAGTTAGCGGCCGTTGGTTTGGGCCATATTTGCCCTTTTCATCAGTGTTTCTCGGAAACCACCAGAAAACGACAGCGTTTACGGCTCACTTTTAAAGGCTCACCTGCTTCAACATTCACTACTTTTAGAGTGAAATCAATAATTTTCAATAAACCAACTTGAGCCGGTGGATTAGCAGAAGGGAGCGAAGCAAATCCATGTGAAATGACTCTGTTAAGTTCAACCTCGATGAACTTTAAATCGCCGATCGATGAAGAAAAGTCCAAACACTGTTGACCTTTTGGGATGTCAGCACAGACTCTTTCCAATCAAATACACACACAGAGTTTTACTTTACCAACTCTTTCAGCTGCACATAATCGTCTCCATTACGTTGATCCTTCAGGTTATCAAGCAAAGACATTTCAGGCGCGCAATGGCCCTCAATGCACTACTAATCAAGCCAATAAATGCTTGGATTTGATGGTCGGGGTGTGTAATAAAGTTATGAGCGATGTCCGACAGCCTGAAGCTGAAAAACATTCACAATAACTACAAAACAAGATTACAAGCATTAGTTTCACTTTAAAAACGAGCAATACGTTATGTTAATAATATTGGATATTTGGACCACACCGAGCCACTAGTCACTATATAAAATTACTTACATTAGCAGAAATTGTAGCTTTTCAAACAAGCCAAATAGCATTTAAAGCACAACTAAAACTTCTCATGTAAGCTCTGAGAGAACAATCCTTGAAAAGTGTTTTCTACGTTGTTTGAAGTGTTTAATCAAATTAGACTAAATACATCTGCGATAAAATTGTTAAAACAGTTTCAATGTAATTACATGAACTGACTTTAGCTCTAAGGGAAACTAAGCTACGTAGATGAGTGGGTGCAACAGGAAGTGAACATAGGAAATAATTACAACATCAGTGGACACACATAAAAAACCTCACCCATCTATTTATGTGTATAATCAAAACCAGTTAGCCATGCTGCATTGGCCAATACAAAGTTTGGTAAACCAGTTGGGGTAGGTATTTACAGACGCAACAGAGTGGAAGTGAGAAAATGTAACTTCACCTAATTGTACTTTTCAGAGATAAAAATTAACAGTAAAAACATCATCATTAAATTAACAATAAAATCATGAAAAATCTCTCAACTAAAATGAATTTCACATTGGATGCTAACAGGAAGGTATTTATGAAGTGTGTGCGTGCGTGTGTGTGTGTGTGTGTTTCAAAGTACGGTAATGTAAAAGTGGGAGAGCTGAACAGCTGTTATATTAGGTCAGTGTAGGTGTTCACCATGTTTTTCCTTCACGTGATGCAAAAGATACTCTGGACTAATGAGGTGATTAATTCAGGCCGTGTGACGTTGGTGGCTGAATATAACCCCACCCCCCAGCTGCTTTGTCCAATGGTATTTTGGCTTTATTGTGACGCTTTTCTCTTATTTTTTAGCGTTAGCGTTAGCTCGCTGATTGGAAATCTTTTCCAGTGCCTTACACTGGAACATCAGTTCATCTTATTTCTAGTCAGAAATCCCTCTGAACACTCACTTTATTTGAGGCCTCATTCACCTAAACATCTTTTTTTTCAGATGTTTAAAATAATTCTGGACTTATCTGTGGCTTTTAAATAAATACAAGGATTTCTGTTCTTTTTATTGCCAGAATTTAGTTAAAAAAAAATTGTCAGAATTTTAGATTTCTTCATGTTGTGCTTTGAGTGAGTGGCAGACGTTTTTTTGATTGTCAAATATATTTAAAAGCAAACTAAAATTAAAGAGAGAGAATACTCTTTAACTGTTCAACCTCCTTATGGTTCTTTATGGGCTTGGTCTCGTTTTGGTTTCAGTACATTCTGGTCTTGGGCAAGTCTTATAGTGTGGCTGGCCTGACTAAAACACTACATAAGACAGAAAACTACCCAATCTGACAACATGTTTCCATAAAAACACAGTTTTCCTTCAAACCTCTGAAAAACTAAAACAATGGCCACATTATTTTGTCACGTTCTATATGTAAATAGTCCTGCACGTTGTGCAAAACCTTCTCATGCATTTCAAGAATCTCATTTTGTGTCTCAACAGGACATTACGGGAAGGAAAACCTGCGTGGCGGTGGCCAGGACATGCACAACTTCATCTCCTCCGGCTTCGTCACCCTCGGACGCGGCCACTTGAAAGGTACTTCGTCCTCATTCCGCAGCACAAACAAACGCTGCCGTCACGGCTCCATGCTGTCGCACTCCTGCTGCCAAATAACTGAAGAAAAAAAAAAAACAATCAGTGTGACTTTTGTTTGCAGCTCTGAAAGTTAGACATCATGATGACTTGAAGTGACATCTCTCTCACAGTAACACTTTGTCAGCGCAGAATGGCACAGTGATAGATTTCCTCTCCATTGTCCTGGGAATGTATCCCAGGCTTTGGTGTGGGTGCCTGGACGAGTCGTAAACATGCGCTCTGCTGTGTGTCCACAGCTCAGCACTCCATGGACGACCCGGGCCAGATGTCCTGGCAGGGCGATCTGGACATCCCCATTTCCTACGGTACGTTATTCCCCAAGCTGCACGAGCTGCAGATAAGCAAAGCTTCTCACACACTTCATTCACAGGCTAGACGGCTGCAGTCAGCTGATAACCACATCGCACCATTCTTTACTTTTCTTTTAAAGCTGTGGATGAATGTCTGCCTTTTGTTGGTTAGGGGTAGACTGTGTTTGCAGATAAACTGTTGGAGCGTTACGTTTGCAAGGTATGTTGGATTAATTCCAAGAAAGGCATGTGGTCACCCTGTGTAGGAACAGGCAGGCATGTCTCACCTGTGGGGAATGCGACGCCCGCACTTTCATAAAAACAAAATTTATCCCCCTCACTTAGTACAGAGGGAATCTTTGTTGGAAAGACATTGGTCCAGTTCTATTGATTGAATGGTGTTCAAGCCAATCACAACCAGCCATTTGACGAAGCCGCTGTTTCGAGAAGGTAAACAAAGAGTTAACAGCGACAGAGTAAAATGACGAACGAGTAAGGGGTGGCAAAAAATGGTCCAAAAGTGGCAAAAGAATGAAAAGTGACTAAAGTAGGCCAAAATCAGTCAAGAAAGGCAACAAATTGACAAAAACGTAGAACCAGGTGGTATGTAATGGCAAAACGTAGCTTAAGTGAGCAAAATGTGGCAAACAATATTGGAAAAAAGCAAGAATGTGGAACAAAACGAGGCAAAATGTAGTGAAAAGGGTACAAAATGTTATTTATTGGGCAAAAGGTAGTTTATTTGGATGAAAAAGGGCAACAATTGGATAAAAGTGTCACAAAGAACTTGCAAAAATTAAAAAAAAAGTGTCACATTTTTGGAGAGGAACCAAAAATGGGACAAAGGAAGTTGTGAAATGGCCAAAGAAAAAGGGATTAAAAAGTTTACTTCTTTTAAGGTTTTCTGGTTGAATAATAATTAAAATTAAGACATAAAAAGCCACATGTTGAGTATCACTGACATGATAACAGCTTTATCATGGTTTTAGTAAATTATTTTAATACACTAAATTGGGAGTTGACGGTTGCCCCACCCTTAGAACCACCCTCACTTTTAAAATCACTGCTTCACCCATGGGAACAGAGGAGTTTAAAGCTACGTTCACACTGCAGGAAAATCTGACCCAAATGCGATCTTTTTTTTTTTTTTTTCGTATGTGACCTGTATCTGATCTGTTAAAGACAGTGTGAACAGCACAATAACTTTTATTTTTTTTCAAATCTGACCCAGGTCACTTTAATATGTGGTAGGGGTGTACATTGCAATGAATCTGACGATTTGATACGATTCACTCCTTGTTTGTCATGAAACAATATATCCAGATACTAAACAGTACGACATACATTGGGATATATTTAAACTTTTCAATAAAAACAGGCTTTATCTGATGAAACTGAACAGCTTTAAACTCGATGACAGAAAGTGAGTTTTGGTCTTTAATTTAGAAACAAATGCAGTTATTTATTGACTTGCAATGTGTCGCATGGGGTTTGGTTGGAGTTCTGGTTCCACTGGTTTTCCTGTTCCATTGTAGTGTTAATAAGCCTGATGGTGGTGACAATGATGATCTAAAACTCTGAGTGTGTTTGTCTGTTTGCTTGCTTTGCACAGCCAAGAGAACAGTACAAACAGTTCAGATTCAGATGCACGTCAGTCCTGACAAGCTGCTAAACAAAGATCTGAGTGCAGTGTGTGTGTGTGTGTGTGCAGTGTGTGTTTATTGCCCATGTGGTGCAGTGATGACATGTTTGGGTTGTGCTTTCTGTGGGTAATAAATGTGAATGGTGGGCTCACTCACGCAGTAAGTGTCTCCATATAGCTGGTGATGCTCTCCTGCAGTGAAAGGGTGAAGTAATGACTTCTGCGCTCGCTGGGTTCATTTTGACATGATTGAGCAGCTGCTACACGGCTTCAGTCGGAATATTGTTCCTAAAACTGAACTGGTCACATGACTGTTGTTCAGTGTTGGTTCACATGTGGACAGCAGCTATCAGAGGTGAAAGTAATGGATTACAATTACTCGCGTTACTGTAATTGAGTTGCTTTTGTGGATACTTGTACTTTTCTTTTTTAGTATATTTCTAAAATAGTCATTTTACTTGTACTTAAGTACGTTTTAAAAGAAGTAAAGTAATTAGTTACATTTCTACACTCAACTCTTACTGACTAAATTATTTTTTGTTTTGTTTTAAAATGAACAGAAATTGTGAAACTACAAAAAATTAAATGACCAGACAATCACATCATATCATAGACAACCAATCAGATTAAACGTAATGCACGGCGCCAAAACAGCATTGATTGGAGGTTATTTTCTCAGTTTTAGAGTTCATAAATGTAGCTATACTTAAAGCCTGTGAATTTTTTTTCATCAATTTTGAACTTTCATTTATTAATGTTCATTTATTTAAAAAAACAATTGTACATTTTGGCAAACCTTTTATTTTATATAGATGGCTTTGTTGAAAAGAAATTAAGTTACAATTGAGCGATTGGCAAGAATAAATGAGGGTGGTGAAAGTAACTAGTAACTTTTACTTTGACTACTATTTAATTGAGCTACTTTTAACTTGTACTCGTGTATTTTATGTATGACTTGAGCACAATTTCAATCAAGTAACAGTACTTACTTGAGTATCAATCAATCAATCTTTATTTGTATAGCGCCAAATCATAACCAATGGTATCTCAAGACACTTTACAGTAGAGCAGTCTTAAGGACGGACTCTTCATTTTATGGATACACACATATGCATATATACGTATATACACATACATATGTATCCCACACCCAACATGAATTCATCATGGCGGCAAGGAAAACCTTCTGTTAAGCAGCAGGAACCTTGTGTGGATCCCATTCCTATGATGAACAGCCATCCACGTTATGCTGTGTTGGGTGTGTGCAGAGGAAAGGGTGGAGACAGAGTTGTTGAGACTCTGTAACTCCACACTGAGGATCCCACGGACCTGCAAGACAAAAGCCAGAAGGAGTACAGGAGCAAACACACAAGGGAAGAAGCAGACATAGAGGGAGTGTTTGAGAGAGGAATGGGACCCTCTCTGGTCCCTCTCTAACCTAAATGACCTCTCTCTTAACGCCCTCTCCAACCTCTCTCCAACCGAGCATGCCAGACCCCCCCACCGGCAGTCTATGCCTATTGCATCTTAACTATGAGCTATGAGCTGGTTCCTAACTAAAAGCTTTACCAAAGAGGAATGTTTTGAGCCTAACCTTAAAGGTAGAGAGGGTGTCTGCCCCCCGAACCGTGGTTGGTAGATGGTTCCAGAGAAGTGGGGCCTGATAACTGAAAGCTCTTCCTCCTATACTCCTATATACTCCTATATACTGTAGGATGTATCAGTGCTCTTTACACCTCTGACAGGTATGATGCTGCAGAAAAATGTGCAGCTTATAATATTTTCCCAGTTTGAGATACTGGTTTTATTATAGATCCGCTGTAAAGTGAACGCAACATGATTCTCTTTGCATTTCTTTATCTGCAAACCATGGTGGCGTTGTGTTGCAGAGTTTCTCTGGTCACAAAGAGGACTGCATGTTCTCCTTCTGGTTGTCGGGTCACTAAACTATGGCTGTGTTTGAAATCCTCAAAATTACGTACTGTAGGGAGAACAGAGGTAATTATTATTTAAAAATATTAATGAGTAATATTAATGTTGGATCATGCCAGGAGTGCTATATAGAATTGAGTTAAAGTGTGCCAGATGACTTATTATTTTTCATTCATTGTTACAGTTCCTGTTCAGTGGGTTCTTGGCATTAGAATACAGGTCTAATAAGAATCGTAATGTTAATAAAAAACACAGCGGTTTACAATATGTACATTTTATTTTACAGGTATTTCTATTGACATAAAATACAAGCATGATGATAAATAGTAGGTAGTATCACAATTATGCACAAATTAATTTGACTCACTGGTATCCACATTATATATTTATTACAAAGCTATAAAAAGTTACTTAGTTATAAAAAAAAAAGAATAAAAATAACCATAGTTGGTCATAGCTGGATTGGCCTAGGGCCAACTTCCTGACTGGGGAGAATGACTATCATTTCTCAAAAATCTGCATAACTGCAAACTGGAAAACTTTCTGACTGTTCTGAACTGAAGACAAGAGTTGAACTGGAAACAAAAAACAGAAAAATGGAAGACAATGCAATTAATAGGCATTTCACGATGTTATCTGATTGGCTAAACACACGTTTGCAGTGTAGGTGGAGTGTAACCTGATTGGTTAAACACAGGAGGCGGAGTTTTAACTTTACTGTGAAGAGACAAAATGGCGTCTGGGGTGTGTCTATGTACTATGTGCTTTCAAAGACTCATGAACACAAAATGGTGGAAAAGAATGTGGAGGTGTCATGAAGCACATGTTGAGAAGAAAGACTCTAAAAGCCAGATTCACAAAGATCTGAAATAAAAGGTTGTAATTCATTTGCTTCCCTAAATCCTTTAGTGACGCAGTTTCCTCACCTGCTGCGCAGAATTCACTAAGATCGCAGCAATCATTAGTGCACGAGCAGAACTGGTGCTGACCGCCCCTTTTTAAATGAGCGCTTTGCTCGTTTAATGTGGAGACGACAGTGCGCACAAGGAAGTTAAGTTTGCGTACAGCAAACCTCTTTTTCTCTCTCTCGCTCTCTCTCTCTCTCACACACACACAAACATACACACACACACA